>NC_142891.1:27845000-28147500 GCF_054131105.1 Drosophila navojoa | reverse complement strand
TTACACCTGACATTGATTTTAATATACGTTGGCAAGCAGCGAGCAGGAAGCAGCCTTTCGTTCCGTCCAGGCTCTCAAGAAAACAAGTATAAATTATCATTCAGCTGCAGAGACGTATTGTTGTAATTTTTAACACTTTTGGACAAGAAGTTCTTTGCCGCTTCGCTCTAATTTGGTTGTGCGCCTTCAATTACTTAGATGTGGAGTGGCAGCTGTTTGGCTACGGCAGGGATTCGTGTTGAGCATGTGTGTGTGTGTGTGTGTAGCATGCAACATGCCCCAAATGCCTTAAGTGCCTACAGGCTATGTCGTCGCCGACACTTTAATGGCACTCGGCTGCCAAGGGCTACAAGGGTCACACACACACACACACACACACATAGACACACACACTCTCCGTCATTTTTCGCTGCATATTTGCAGGCGCGAGTTCGTGTTGAGGTTTTGTGCTGGAGCTTGGCGCATGTTTCTCGCTTGCTTCAAGGTCATTTCCATTTGCAGTTTTGCCGCAACGTTTAAAGCCCTTTTGACAGGCAACAATCCCGAGTTGTTCCATAAGTAAGTTAAATTAAAACAAGCAGCCTACGCGAAAAGCCGCTGAAAGCAACAGCAGAGAGTAAAAACCAAAGCGCTCAGCAAAAACATTGGCAAGAAACGAGCTCATACATATATATATATATATATATATATATATATATATATATATATGTAAATATGTATATATATAAAGGGCAGGCGGCGAATGGCAGGCAAGAAAATGATGCTTAAAATGTGTCAAGGTCCGCGGATTTGAATTTTTGCGAGAGCACTCTTATCCCGGACTTAACTTGCCGCCCATTGGACGGAAGTTCTGTCCCTGGCACTGGCTGGAAACTGAAGTCGACTCAAGTGGACGCCTGCCACTCATAAAAGAGAAAAATAAAAATTGAAACGGACACCCAAATGAGATACTCGGCGCATTGCAATGAGCGGACGACCATTAATTTAATGCCAAAACCGAAATTAAACTGAGCGTAAGCCGCTGAAATGCCACGGCTTTTTAAAGAGTTCAAAGAAGCAAAGGCCAGGAACAGAGAGTGAATGACCACCACCAACAACAATATCAGAAACAGCTAGATTTTGTCAAATACACTCATTTCATTTCAGTTGCAACCTCTAACCACAAGGCGTATGAGTAATGCACAAATCATTCACAAATCGCTCATATGCCCCATTGCGGTCAGCTGTCGTTTGCGAAATATCCTGGCCAAACATTAATTATCCAACTGCTTACTATCAATTTCTGGGTATTAAATTGTCCTCACCACATGTCTCGGAGTGCAACATTCGAAGAGTTGTTGCGTAACCATAATTACTCGAATTGATGCCCGACCAGTGGGAAAGAGTTTAATGTAACGTGTTAGATCCATGTGGCCAGCTGTATAAATTATGGTTAAATTATTTAAAAGAATTGAGGTGTCCCAGGAAATTTATGTATAAATGTTCAATTATATGTGTACGTAATGTAGAAGGCCAATAACTGATTAGAGGGAACAGCACTATGGCTACCTATCAATAGAAATACATCTGTCAATGCTTAACCATATCGATGGGCATGGGGCTGTTGATATGTGGCTTGTGTATGATGAGTGAATAGCTGAAGCAGAAGAGGATGATCGAACGCGATATTTAAAAGTAGAAAACGAAGATATTTTGTAATATGTTCAAAGAAAATTTAATATCTAAATTTGTTTTATATTTTAATTCATAGTTATTTTATTTATTTTTTTTGTATTATTTATTTTGTTTGAATATTGTTAATTATACAATCACATGCTCACTGAGCTAATATGAATTTCTGTATGTTTCACAAATAGCATTTGAGCACTAATTTCTGGCAGTGTAACTCGTCTACTATAATTCAAATTTGCAGCCTTTTAGCTACTCCGCGTGACGTATACATAATATGCATTACTCATACGAGACGTCTTGCGGCCTTTATGAGCTACACAGCTATAGAACATCAAACAGCGAGAGAATCACATAAATTTATCAAACCCGTTGCGGCCGTTGACGTTGCTGTTGATGATGATGATGATGATGATGATGTTGTTGTAGGCTGGGTCACTTGATGCAATAATAAGACAACTCTGCTAGAACGATGAGCGAGGCGCTTGCAACAGTGGCCTACCATAGGGCGCACTGATATGATTTATTTGCGTGTGTCTGTGAATATGTGTGTGGGTGTACAATAAAATGTCTTGTCAACATTTCATAACTCACATTGAATGCCTGGCCAGCAGCCAACACCCCCTCGGACCGTGCAAACGAGTCTTCCTGTTTGTGCTTGGCCAACACAATGGCCGACAGCCAGACACCTTGTCTGTGTAATTGTGCAAATGTGTATGTGAATGGTGGCAAGCAGACACGCACGACTGTTTGCCAGCAGAACTGCGGCAGTGTGTGTGTGTGTGTGTCTCATTTGTAACTGTAAATGTACAGCGTGTTGTAATAAAGCATTTTTCGTATAGTGCCACAGCATAATAATGATAATACCTCCTCCAGCTGCCTACGCCCGTGATGACTTTCGTAGTGATAAAGACGCAGTCAGGCACTGAAAGACACTGAAAGTCGCAGTAGTAGCAGCAGCACGAGGAGGGGCACGACCAGGAGGTGGTTCAGGGTGTGGAGTCAGCAGTCAATCGTGAAACATGTGTTAATCAAAAAGGGAGCAGGAGACCTTACGTTTCTTTTCACTCGGTCCTCGTTGCTGAAACTGTTGATGGATGCATTTTATTTAAGACACAATTCAATTGATTGATTGATTTTGGACTGTTTACTTTAGCAATGCGAGTAACTGAATTTACAATTTCATTGAACATAGTTTGGGAAATCGATATAAATTTCAATACAAAATTTATTCATATTTTCGCAGAAGTAGAAATATTTTCATTTAACTTCTAAGCCAAAAATTCGGAAATATTTATTTCATTTTTATTTCCTCGAAATATTTAAATAACTTATTGGTGAGCCAAAGAAAGAGAACATTTCTTAATATTCAGCTGAGATAAAATAATACTTTATTTTTATGTTATATATGCAAAGAATTCACACACATTTGAATTTAAATTCATTGGATAAGCCTTAGGCATGGAAAAGATGCGTTCACTCTACTCCAATATATTTGTGATAGAAAAACTTTTTTTGTTTGAAATTATCTTTTTTAAATACTAAATAACTTTTTTATCACTTTCATATCTTATTTTGAGAATGGTTGAGTCAGGCCCAAGACGGACACGAATATTATCGAAAAGGCTCAGGGCTGGTTAATATAATATAAATACAATTATATGCAAAAGCATTAAAATTTAAAATTATATTAATTCTAATTGTATTAATTCTAACTTTATGAATTTATAATTTATGTAATTGGGTTGCCCATATAATTTTTGTAAACGTTGTTAAAAAGGATAATCAATATACACAAAAAACATTAAAAAAGAGAACGCAAATACTAAAGATATATAATGAGAAAAAAGGAAGATTTCAATCGTTGCGTTATCAGTTTTCAATTTTTCTTTTTTAGGCAAATACTATTTTTTTTATAACAAAAATAAAACAAAGTTTAATAGAAACAAATACAGTTACATAGGGTTCCAAAAATTAGCTCATAAATATATTGTAGCCTCTCTTTCAACCTATGAAGCATATTTCATGAGGCAACCCAATTGTTTTTGTGGCCTATAGTTAACCTTCGTATTTAGTTAGATTGCAAACAATTCTCATTGGCATAAAATATATATCTCGAGCAGTTAATTCGCTTTCATTCGAATTAAGCAGACCATAAAGTGTCGCTGCCCTTTCTCTTCCATTCGGATGTATTTAACTACTCTGGCAGCGATTTGCGAGTAAAGTCAATTAAATTTGAATGCCGTCAGGTGAGTGCTTTGCTTTTGCCTCTTAGCTTGCACAACAATTTTCGTCGCATTTTCGACATTTTCCTTTTCTATTTTGTTTACATTTTTGTTATTTCTTGTGGGCAATTTCCATGGCTGCCACCGTAAAATGACAATTTTTATGGCTATCTTAAATGACATTTATGTTTCCCCATGGTTACATTTTATGTCTCCGAAACTGAAGCAGAAACTGAATGCTCTGCTCTCGGCCCTCGGCCCTTTGCCCTCTGCTTCGGCGCAGAAAGTGAGCAAAGCGAATTTTAAATGATGTTTAGATAAATGCCTGAACGTTCGTTGGCCCCCCAACTAATCCCGAGCATTATTTGTAAATATTGATTGAAAGTGTAGAGAAAATTGTTTAGTTGAAAGGTTGTTTATACTGAGAAATTCTTTTGGTTTTATGCTAATCTCGCAGTTGGCAAACTCGAAGATTTATGGCTTTGTTTATGTCGCAATGTGTTACGATTTAAATATTACGTTAAATAACTTTATTCGAATGCCTAACGATAATTTAAATAAAATCGGCAATAAATAATTGTACAAAAAAAAAGTAAATAAATAAAATAATATGAATAAATAAAAGGTTTTTACTTTTTCTGCATTGAAATTTATATGCAAATACTTCGCACTGACAGATGTGTGTGAGTTGCATATGCAAACTATGATGCAAAATGCCAACCATTCCTGCTCTCTGCAACCACCCGCGGCTGCATCCCCTCCCGTCATTGATCAAAGCCATTTCCCGCACCCACAACTCACTTGCTGTACGCAGCGAAAAAAATCATTCAATTGTCAGCACTATAAATGGACGATCATAAATCATACAGGCACTGGACGTTCCCCCAAATAGATAAAAAAAGAACGGGAAAACATAAAACTAATAGAAACAATATAAATCACAGCTACATTTTCAGATTTAAAAGGCGCGACTATTAGATACTCAACAAATAGAGCTTTGGCAGTAGAAGGCCTCCCAATTGTGTAGTATTCCAATAGGATTTAGAGAGAGAGCCCTACTGTTGACTATTGATACTTAACAATATATATATATATATATACTATAGTGACACTAGACTATAATGTCATCAGCAGAAGATGATCGTTCAATTCAATTGAATTCGAAAGAAAACGCATAGATCTTAGCAGCCGAGTCGTGTAAATAATTAAGATTAAGTTTAAGCAAGGTCTTTCACAAATGCTCAGCTGTTCATTTATTACCTAACGATAGTGTCATCGATACCAAGTTACAAATCTATCAGGAGTATAAAAAGATTCTTCAATCCCATGGAATTCTAAAGAAAGAGATGGAAGCAACGTACTCCTGTTAATAATCACGATAAAATTGAAATATATCTTTGTATTTGTAGAATGCAGTTGCAAATAGCTCCAATATTACTATCTAATTAGTGATTGGTTAAGGTTGAGTACGTTTTTGAGGGTTCTAATTTTGGTTCCTTCGTAAAAATGAGTCGATAATCAATCAATTATAAACTGTTATTATTAATAATTCATTAATAATGATGTCTCTCTAGTGTTTAATCTTTATGTTGCGAGTCTATCGTTTACATCTATTGAAGATCCTAGAGAGAGATTTGAACTCTTCACATATCCAAAATCAGGGTATAAAAGCTATGAAATGCCGAATTGAACAAACGTGAATATAAACCAACCTCATTTTTAACAACCATATTGTAAATACCCAAAGCCTGAAACAATACAGTTCTTAGCAGTTTTACAGTTCAGCAAGTTGGAAAGGGAGCAAAAGACAAAATCAATCGATAGCTTTGTCTGTTGATGATAGATCCGGTCAATTCTTGAAATACCTAAACAGACAGCCTGCTTGCTTTTTGTGCTTTCAACCGGGCAAATTCGCTGATTAGTAATAATCAGCAAACACATGCGCTCAAAGCAGCAAAATTTCCAGAGTTTATACTAAAGATATTTATCGAATTATGCAATGCCCTTCAAGTCCAGCATTCAGTTTACGCCATAAAATAATTTCATCAGAAATTTAAGTTCAGCCCAGATAAATTTGGAACAGTTAGTTGAGAAACACGTATAGCCTTTCTGATTTTTTCGCTTTTACAAATAAATATACATTTGCGTATATATATATATATTGACATGTGTGTATACACTATTATGTCTTGCTTTGTCAAGATGCAGACATAAAGAAGGAACAAAAAAACAAAGGAAAAGGTGCGCGTGCTCGCAAGGACAATGCGTTAAAGGCACAAAAAGGACTAAGGCCACAAGGAGCCCGACCTGAGCATATATATACATATATATATATACTCTTTGAAAGCCATCTATACACCAGTTGTGGATAGTTAATAATTTATATATTTATGCCGCTGAAGCGTAAAACGAAGTTGAAAAACCAATATGAAAGCCAGCAAAAGCGTAATACAATAAAAAGCACACATAATAAAAGAGCTGCCAAGAAGGGGAAGCACACACGCACACACATGCAGACACAAGCACACACACAGCTGCTTAAGCAAATGGCGCCAGTAATCGAATCGTGCTGTTAATGTTTCGCTGTTTTTTAATACCCTGTAGACTTTGAGAAGGGTTAGGGGCCAAAGTCGATATACTGAATCCAAAGGGTGACTAAATAACCTTACTTGTTTGATTGTGTTGGATGTATTTAATATTATTGGGTCTGATAGTCATCACACTGGTAGTGTAGTCATGTAATGTTTTCATAAAAAAAACATTATTATCTACACATATGTATATAGTTATAGATTGTAATTAATCATGTTTTCTTAATATACTCTAACACTGAATAGGACCCCTCAATAGAAGTACACTCTAATATCTTCTAAAAAATAACAACTTGACATATATTCATACACAATAATCCAGAAATAAATATAAATTTATAGATTTTGCGTTCTCTTCAAATTATAATTCGTTGTTAAAACTGAAAGGGAGAGAGTCAAGCAGAATACTATTAAATAAGTAGTATATATTTTAAAAGACTTATATATACTGGGTATTTAGTATATGTATATAGTTGGCATATAGGGTAACCTAGAGCACAGTGAGAGTGCTGGCACATGTAATTGGCTTTTTATATTCTGTGGTCTTTTCTTCCGTTTGATGTAAGAGTCACGAACTCACAACGTATAAGCAGAGCTGTTGAACACTTCTTGAAACACTTTTCGTGCGACCTTCCCAACTTCATTTTGTGGTCGTGCTGACCTTTTTTCACTCTGCCGAAGACGAGGGGAGTTCGGGCGCGTAAGATGTGGTGCTGGTGGTTCACTTGGTATATTTCCGCTGCTTTCGTCTGTGGCATTGGGGCTTCGCTTGCAGAAGCGCTCACGCCTTGCATAATTAATATTGACACGGGCTGGAGGAATGCAACGCCAAGGCTAATTTTTTGTGTAGGCGCATGCATTGGCCATATAAATCAGCTTGAAGGCCTTAGCGTGCAGAGTGTGAGTGTGTGTGTGTGTGTGTGTGTGTGTGTGTGTGTGTGTGTGTGTGTGTGTGTGTGTGTGTGTGTGTGTGTGTGTGTGTGTGTGTGTGTGTGTGTGTGTGTGTGGAGCATGCCTCATGGTGTTGAGGGGTTGTCTTAGCAACAAAGCTGCTTGTTGTCTTTTTAAGCAACTTTCTAATTGCCACTTTAGCTTCCGTATGAGTGTGTGAGTGTGAGGGTGCGTGAGAGTATGCCTGTTTGTGTAGCTGTTCATTCATTAAAACAAACTGCCGGCAGGCTAAGAAACAGCCAGAGCAGCTAGCAGCAACATCCTCTCCCGCCTCTAACAATAACAATGAAAAGAAATGGCGTGGCAGCAACACAAGCTACACACACACCCACAGACATACACAATTTGCAGAATTGCAAGCATATTTATCTTTTGATGCGACTTTAGTAGCAGTTCACAATGCTCTACACTTAAATCTTCAAATGCGCCTGTCCTAAGCAAATATGTCGAAAAAAAAAATGACTTCTGTATCCAACAGTTAATAAATATTGACGTACGGATTTCCTTCCCAATGATATATTGACATATTAGTAAATTTAGACATTAGTATATTATTATTTTTTAACATTTATATATATAAATGTTTATATTTATATATTCATCTTTATATATTTATATATTGATTTATACGAAATCTTTTTGATGCATTTTGGACTCTTGGCCATCAACAGTGAACTTTAAAATATAACGCTTCCAACATACACTTAAATATAAATCAAATAATACTCAGGATTCAATAGTAATCCTTAAACTGTCTACCAGACTTGAATATTATTAATTTAGTGTTTTTTTCTTTATTCATCATTTTGAATTATGTGATTTAAGGACTTCAGTAATGATAGGCTAGCTCAAATTTTAATTTATTTCTAATAGTAAGCTCTGCTTAGTTAATAAACAGAAATCAAAAGACCTTCCATAACACATCTGTATACTGGAAAACCTAAGTCAAATATTTCCAATTGGACAACTTCAATGTTGGAAAATCCAGTCTGATATTTACTTATATCAGGCACTCGCTCGAACAACTGAATCACTCTGGCAACACTTTAAAGAAACAAGCACGTGATGGAAGGAAATGCGGAAAGGGCAAGAAGAAGGAGATATGATACCGTTGGCACGTTAACGGTACACAAGAGTCCGACTCGTTGCCCATTTGGGAGGTGAAGAAGCGAAAGTATGGCACACACTTAAAAATTTCTCAAGTATACCTACCGGACATCATTCCGCATAAGCCTTGATAGCTGCACACACACTCACACAGACACCCAGCGAGAGAGAGAGAGAGAGAGAGAGAGATACACAGATAAGCCTTGTATGCTCATAACCATTGTTTGTTCTAGGAACGAGTTGAGAAAGGGCGTGGCAGCTAAAGGGGAACTTGGGCGATGTCCTTCCTTTGCAATGGCCGCTGGCTACAGCTCTAACTAAATAGCCAGCCTGCCCATTGTTCCTGGCTGTTTGTCTTCTGCCTCTTCTGTTTTTCTTTTTTTTTTACACAAAAGTTTGCGCGTGAAAATTTTATTAATATACTATATAATATGTATGTATATATAGACATATATTTATATATGTATGTTGCTGCTTGCTTTTTATGAAGGGACTTCAAACTAGCAGCTCGCAAGGGCAGCTCAGCATTTCGCTTGGGCTCTATCAACAATTTGCTAAATGGGCGTGCGAAAGGGCCTGTTGAGTGTGGTTGGGGCTATGACTGCCTCACCCTTTCGCCACTTTCACTCTTACGCAGAAAAAAGTTCAAGGACTTTTTAGCATTTATAAAGCAATTAAAATTTAAATGAACAGTTTGCATTTTCTCGTTTTTTTTTTGTTTTTTGTTTTTTTTTTTTTTTTTTTTTTTTTGTTCTTGTTTGACTCCCGAAAATGTTTTTGGCCTTACAAATTGTGACATGCAAGTCATAAAATATTTATGAATTATTTACTGTTAAATAATTGTTGGCATTTTAAGTGTCGGCCTTTATGCAGATAGCAGGAAGCTAACCATCCCGCCCACAGCGCCACCTTCTCCTAGGCAACATCATCGCTTGCCTTTGGCCTTTGGCCTTTCTGAGCGCCTTTTTACTCAACTGGCAATTAGCTTAATTTTGAGTACTTTGCGAAAGGTGCTCCCAAAGACCCCTCGTAGCACTCGTCCTGAAATACATATACATATAAAAACACGTTTGCCGAAATTATGAGATTCTTCGTCCAGCATTATTTTGTGCAACTGCTGCAACAGTTTTTAATTGACCTCCCCCGTTTTTTAATAGACGAAGCTGTGAAACTTGAGAACTATTTGGGAAAATGTTCTCGAAATTTCGATGAGTACAGCTGAGAGGATATTGGGCTTTAAATCTGTGCATAACTGGCTGAAAATTAATTTTTAATTGAACATTTGAAGTTATGGATATTAGAAAATCGGATTTATAGCTCAAATGCGAGGCAGCACTTAAACTTACTTTTTTACAAAATTCATCAAATAATATATAATATGTATACACAATTTTTTGTATAGATGTTCTTACAATTATAGTTCTGTCGCAATTTCAGCATATTCCCCACTCTGTATTCATGAAATGCGAGTTCACTAAAGTTAGATTTAAAAACATATTGGCCTAATAGCATTCTCTCCATGAAGGTCAATATTTAATACCCTCGCGTTGCAATATAAGTATGCTACAAATTATATTTCGACTAAGCCCAGTGTACAACATTTGCATATTTAGCATTGCTCATATGGAGATCGGCTTAGTTCATATAGAAATAATTTATATTGACCAACTGCTTGTCACGCAAATGACATGCGTGTGCTAGTGTGTGTGGGGTTGTGTATACATATATATGTATTTGTGTGCATGTAGATGGCTTTTCATTAAACAAGATTTTTGCATCGTTTTGTTTTTAGCGCATTTCAATTATGATGAGGGTCAGTTTCCAAAGTTTTTTTTACAACCTACAGCAAGGGAAATGGGGGCATTAACTTTACTGCCGACGCTGCTGGGGCCATAAATTACGCTTTGGCTTTGGCTTTAGCTGGGGCACGGAGTGCGGGGCATGCAACACGTACAACATGCCACGGACTTTTAGAGTGCAGCATGCGAGCATTTGGCTTAAATTGAAAATAAATATGGCCAGCAGAGTCAGCGGCACGGAAAATGTCAATACAGAATACCCAACGTTTGTATTGCGACTATATCAACTGGCTCCCGAAGAAAAAGTATGTAAAAGAAAAACAGAAAAACCTAATTGAATTTATGTTATAACAATCGAATAATTTCTAATTTTTTAATTGAAAAAGCTTTCCGTAAACTTTTCCTCTGTAATTGATTGAGTGCTTTTAAGAGAATCAATTTAAAATATTCTCATTCATCTCTTGGTTAAGCATATGAGAATGAAATTAATCATATAAGAATGTGATTTGAGCCTTAAGCAAAAATTGACCCCTAATATATCAACAATGTTTGTATAAATTTCAACATTGCTTAAAGGAAAATTTTAATAGACGAGAGAAGTCGAAAAAAAAAACTCAAAAGATATTTTCAAATTAGCTTATCCACGTAACGCCCGATAGCGGCAGTTAGGCACCATCCAAATAGCCTTGCCATTTAAACAAGTTCATTCATGTCGCTAAACACATCGTGTTGCGACATTTTAAATAATCTGGCAGCTCTGGCATTTAACTGGGTAGTAACGGCAACAAAAAAACAAAAATCAAACAATTTAACAAAACAACTGCTTGTCGGCATTTTAGACTTAATTTAAATGCAACAAAAAATATTTGTAAATAAAAAAAACAAAGGCAAAAGAGAGATGGCGTGGGATGAGGGCAACAAGAAAAGCAAGGCTAAAACAAAAGCAGCTTCAGCATTTCGTAAAACGCAACAGCAAACGTAACGTAGCGCAACGTAACGGCTGTGGATGGCAAAAAGTATAATTTATGTGTATTTTGTTATGTGCTGTTGTTCTTGTCGCTGTTGTTGTTGTTGCAGGTGTTGTTGTTGTTGTCGCTGTTGTTGTTGTACATACTTTGGCACAAATGCTCATTTCATCGTTTAACTTGGCAAGGGCACAAAGCTACATGCTACAATTGAATTTGAGTTAGCCGGGGTAAGCGCACACACACACTCGCCCACACGAATGCACACACGCACAGCAGGCTGCTTAACCCAATTCGCAGTCGCAGTTGCAGTCGCAGTCTCAGTCTCAGTCGCAGTTACTCTCGCTGTCGCTTCGCCGCTGCTCAACAAAGCGCAATTGCCTCA
The DNA here is from genome assembly GCF_054131105.1 of Drosophila navojoa. NCBI lineage: Eukaryota > Metazoa > Arthropoda > Insecta > Diptera > Drosophilidae > Drosophila > Drosophila navojoa. The sequence goes on along the minus strand of NC_142891.1, from coordinate 28,135,809 downwards.
GCAGAGAATTTCAACGTTGACGTCGACGTTAGCGTTAGCGTCCGCGCTGCTGTTACTGTTTCTGCTTCTGTTGCTGTTACAATTGTTGTTGCGTTTGTTTTGTTTTCGACATGGCGCGCACACACTGCTTGCTGAGTGAAAGGGAGAAAGCGAATGAGCGTTACAGTGATGATTGCCTGTATTTGGCAGCTTTTCAGTTTTACATAGACACAAAGGCAGAATGCTTCAAAAAATCTTTTACTTTTCGCGGCACCAGCAAGCGTTGTCAAAATACGTAGTTAAAATAAAAAACACAACTCAAAATATATTATTTAATATGAAATTTATATTAACAGCATTGATAATTTCTAGTATATTACAGATTTGATACTTTAATAATTTATTGACTTTAGCAGACTCTTTATCTATTATATCTCCTTCATTTTTTTCTTACCGCCCACTTCGATTTGGCCAGGTCTTCGTTTTTGCATTTCCCTTTTTGTCTATGCCAGTTCCCGCAACAAAAAGCTGTCGAAAACAATTTCGAGTAAGTTTCTCAACGCTAGAATTAGCATCTTTCCGAGTTTTGTTCTGCACCTTATTTGCTGTCTCATTCACGGGCCGTCATTCACTCAAGCAAACTTCCACAGCCGCTGTCATTTGCAACAACACCAACGTCCGCATCCTCATCATCCTCATCATTCCCATCATCATTATCATTATTAACATCATGCGGACGATGATGAACTCAAACTCAATGCGAAAGCAAACAATTGAAGTGCGCCTGTTGTGGATGTTGCTCTTGTGTGTTGTGTTATATTCACGAGTTGCTCAAATGAAATCAAAGTTTTCGCTATGATTAACTTTGCCCTGCCCCAAACTGTGTCAAGTTTAAAGCCGCCCCAACAGTGGCAGAGAGCGAAATGGAAAATGGAATGCCATGCCTCGTTTCCCGATAGTTTTGCAATGTAATTTTCTTTATGATTTCACTGGCAAAAAGTCGTGCGTGCGTAAAATTGAAAGCTAACGCCGCCATCCAAAACGGAGTCCATATCTCGCCAGATTTTATGCGCTTTTTACTTCACAAAAGATAGCCCGGCAGGCAGCTTTAACAAAAGGAGGCAGTAGAAGATCAAGAGAGAGGAAAAGAGAGAGAGATGGCGAATAGGGAGGCAACTGAAAGGAGTTGTTTTTCACCAGAGTCTTTGTCACAGTTCCCTTTGGCCTCAGCAGTTCCGCTTTGCCTTTGTCTGTCCGTCCGACATTGAAGTCCGGCTGCCGACTCACATATGTATGCATCTGTATATAGAGCTGTATGTGTGGGCGTGGCTGTGTGTCCTTTTCCCTTTTATAATCAACTAAAAGCCAAATAATCAAAATGTCAACACAATACCAAAAGTGTGGCTGAGAGAACAGTTTTACTTAAGATAGGCACTGCGGAATGCTCTTTAACACAAGTGAGTACCTCTTATACTTCTGAGCTACAGAAATATGAATTATCAAATAGCAAATATCTCCCTATAAATTAATACTTTAATCCTAAACAGATTGACTCACTCAATGTTTGAAAATAGCCATAAATTTGAATTAAATATATATTATATAACGTAAACTTTATTTTGAAATAAAAAAACTTCTCAAAATTAAACTTATACGTAAATATTAATGGGTTATTAAATACCCTAGAATATTTGAAAGTTTTTCAAAAATATATTTGACGTCCCTATCTTGAGGCTGAGACTTTGACAATTCTTCTTTCCTTCATTATTTTAACTCTGTGGGAATTCTTTTATAAAAGCCGAAAGCGTTAAAGAAAAAAATCAATGAACGGCTCTGCACAGGAAAAAAAAAATACTAATAATAATAAAGGATTTATAGTTCCCAGCTGGGCAAAAGGCTTCAAAATGAGTGGAAGATTTTTGAAGGCTCGCCTTTTGTTGTTGTGACCTTTTGAGAGCATATTGACAAGACTCTATATATATATATATATATATATATATATGTGTGTGTGTGTGCCTAAACTCATAATATCTATGAATATGTATATACATATATATTGAATGAGAGGAGGACGGGCTTGAAGTGGGACGACTAAAAGTGGATGCCTGACTCACAACATGTTGCCTACTTTTTGACATTTTCAACATGTGTCCAATGTCTGTGTGAGTGTGTGTGTGTGTGTGTGTGTGTGTGTGTGCGTAGCGGTGTTTGTGTGTGTGGGTGTGTGTTTTTGTCGCTTTTGAGCGCTGACGCCTGCGTTGATTTTTGACAGCTGCCTAGGCGGGCACAACACCAAACGTCAAACACACACAAGCACAATCATGTAGTGAAAACAATAACAAAAACTTGTTACCAAAGTTGCGCCAGATTGCCAGCCCCCCTCCCCACACTTTGAGCCGCCCCTTCAGCATCTAGTCTGCCCTGTTATTGTTAGACTCTTGTGCGTTACTTTTTACCCACATATCTCTAAGGTTTATGTCAAGGTTTTTTATTACTTTCATATTTCGCACAGTTTTACGTTACTTTCGTGCACATATACATATATCTATAGGTACATATATTTGTTTATATATATTGTTTCTTTTTTAATACTTGCGTGCTGTTGCTCTTCTTGTCATTTTTATGGTACACGAATTGCAGTCGAAAGTTTTTAGCGGTGACGGGAAGTGCGTACTTACCTGTAAGTAAGCAAAAGTCAAAGCAAAAGCTGATTAAATACGCATACAAGGTGTATAAAAGGTGGGTTGTAAATGTTTCTGTTTGTGTGTGTGTGAGTGTGTGGAGCACACTTAACATTTATTGGCAATAGCTCGGACTGAATTGCGCATGCCTCACTTCCTAATAGTAAATGGTCTATTATCACAGAATGTTGATAGCTCTAAGCGCATCTAATGGCCGCCTGTAAATTCCAATGAGTGTTCGACACACCCACACACATGCACTTGGAACCACTCAAACATGTGTGTGTGGGTGTGTGCACCCACTGACCTGCCATTGGAGATTTTGATGAGATTATTTTCAGTCCTCCGTTTTTTCGGAGGGAGATTTTTTAAATAAATTTTGAAATTGCAAAAAAATGGAACGGAATTTCAACGTTAGCATTTACATATAAAGGATTAAAGCAAAAACGGAAAAAGAATTTGAAAGCTTGACAAAAAAAATGGTATCATGTATCCATTAGGTATAATTAATAATCACAATAATATATATCTTTTATCACATACAAGATAAAGTCCCTCAAATTGCATATGTAAAATTAGACTAAAATATTCAAAGTTCAGTAAATGGACAAAAAATGAAAAAAAAAAACAAGTAAGAAAGCTCTAGTCGAGACTGCTCGACTACGATATAAGTCTATAGTACTTGGCTGAGGGGGTGAATATAAGGATGGGGGTGAGTTATATCAAAAACCTAAATTGTATATGTTCAAGATTTGAAGTCTCTAGCTTTAAAAGTGTTGGAGATTTAATTTTATAGCTGATTTTCGATAAGGGCTTCTATCGATAACAAAATAACGGGATGAATTATCGATTTTTTTGATAAACTTGATATCCGCGCTCTATATACGAAACTTTACGCGTATTGCATATGCTTAATAACATCTGTGTTTCTTAAATACAGAGATTAGAGATTCTGGGTAATTGTATACCTACATTTTGAAAATGGATTTTAATCGATAATAATTAAATGTGAATGTTAACACATATGTGAATAGTTAACACACATTTGAAACTAAATTGATCTGCTCGTACTATGTAGAGCTATTCATTTTCAAGTTCCTACCTCCAATAGGCTCTAGCTTTGACATGTTCAAACATTCGGACTGATAGATAGTCGAGGCTAAAGCAAGTTTAGGCATGACAACAGTTGGGTATTCAATATAGTTCAACTAATATAGGGTTTTCTTATTTCCCTCCTTAAGTTACATTCGAAAATTTCATCTAATATAGAAAATTCCATTAATCATTTCTAATTCATAAATTATATATTCAAGATTCTCTCGGTCTTCCTCTGCAACCATATATGTATAATCAGACTGCATGACAGCCAAATATTTAAATAATCGAGCTAATTGCAATTTTCTGGGAGAATTTGTGCCGCATACAAAGTTTTCACATTACTTAACTCAATTGCAGGACTTACGATTCTGGCATTTGGAATTAATTTAACTTGTTTGGCTTTAAATTCTTGGCAGCTCGACTGCAATTTGTATATTGCTTTTTGGGAAAACAATTGGAATCAATTAAATAAGTAGCTAACTGAACTTTATGCGAGTTCTGGGATTAGTCGTGCGTATTTAACCAGAGCCCAAAATGCAAATAAACCCAAAATATGCCATTTAAATGCAATTGATTTTTGTTTGCTCAATGAGCGGTAACAACAAAAACCCAAATACCATAGATATAAACCAAACCGGGCTCGGTCTCTTTTCGAGTGGGGAGTGGGGAGTGGCAATGGAGGGTTCTGGCTGACAAACCCGTAGAAATTGTAAAAGCATTTAACGCATGACTTAAATATTGAGTAAGCGTTGCATTGCCATTCATAGAAGCAAATCTTCAAGCAATATTTAAACAGAGAGATCTAGTATCAAATGCCCTGTAAATGTTATTTAGAAAAAGCTAATTATTCTTTGAAACCATTGGCTTTATTGATTAAGTTATAAATAAGATAGCTAAACAAATATATAATAATAATAATATTAATAATGTTTACTTAAATAAGATATAATGCGTCAAGCATGAATATTTAGACAAGAAGAGAACATTTTAAATAACAATTAATCATTCGTATGACAATATTCATAGACAATAGTCCATACATATATAATTCTGAATAAAGAATTTAATTCAATTTGAATATTTTCACCTATTTATTTTAAAGATTCTTAGAGAATAATTTGGGGCCTCATAAATGTATTTGATCATGTATTTCTTCATAATAATATAACCATATCATCATACTTGAATCTTAAAAATTTAAAAGCCTCGATACGTCTATCTTGTTTCGAAATTTTTTTTTTTTTTTTTTTTAATATTTTTATTATTATTTTGTATAATGCCATATTGAACATCTGAATACCTATTAAAATCCATTTTTTACCTTTGACACTATCATAGACATATGTATATTTGTTTAGCTTTATGTTGTCTCTGGGCTACCTCTGCATTTACCAACAATAACAACAGGGTATTCCACATGTGCAGTGTATAAACTTTGCAATACAACAAGTCAAATATTGATGCACACCCACACGGGCGACAGGTTGGCTAGCGGGCGTGGCATTGTGTGCCCGACACAAAAACCCAATGAAAAGGAATTGAAAAATACATTTCGAGAAAGAAACGAACGAACGAGAGGAGAGTCGAAGTTGAGGGCATAGAAAAAAGTTAGTCAAAAGCAGCACGCGCCAAACAAAACAAACAATTTGGTAGATGCGACGAACGCAAAACTCGACAAAAGCAATTGCAATTGCATCAGCCGAGAATGAGGGCGGCCTGCGGCTGTGGGCGTTGCCATGGGCGGGGATGGGGATGGCGTTGGGGATGGGGCGTGTCAATTGTGGCACCACAACAAAGTTGTTGACAATGCCAAACACGTTAACCGAAAACTTTTGGCACGAAGATAAACGCAAATAAATTTGGCAACTTGATCGTTGCTTCTGTTGCTGATGCCTCTGCTGCTGCAGTTTGTCTTGGTTCAAAGTGCCCCGGCACAAAGACGGCTAGAGCCCGCATCGCAAACAACAGTGGCTGTTAACTAACTGTGTATATGCTTGTCTGTGTCTGTGTGTATGCAGGAGCTCTCATGCAGCTAGCCCGCATTTACATGGCATATAAATATGGCGCACATGGTTCAGGCCTGAAAACTGCCCATAAACGGGCTTTCATGGATTTGCAAATCTAACCACCCACCTAAGCCACCATAGCCACCCCCCGTGGCCCACGCCACCCAGCTTCAGTCTGTGTGGCCTCAGTCAACGGGGAGCTCGGGCAAAAGCCACAAATTGACATGCATTGAGCGTCTCATCTGCGGCTCGTTTTATTGTGTAGCCGATCCATAGAGCCCAACAGCGAAAGTCTCCAACAGAATTTCAGTTGATAGTGCTCGACTGTAGGTTGCTCTGCTATGAAAATCAAGAATTTATTACTTAGCTCTAAGCTATGTCTAAAAACAATCACACTTTGCATCCTCAAATTTCACTTTGGATCATGTCTAAATATGCAGATGTGGATAATAAATTCATAACTTTAATTTTATAAGACTTTTTTACTAATTAAATATTTAAAAGTTACAGCAGCAAACAAATAAATTTGCATATGTCCCTTAACAAATCCTTTCAAATCAATGATATAACCGAAATATCGAGTTTTTTTGAAAAGTTGAATGGAAGCTTTCAGTGGTTTAGCAAACAATTTCCCTAATGCTTAGTTAGCATTTATGTATTCTTCAATCAAATTAATATCTTATTCTATAATTCTGAATTTTTCACAGTTTATATCGTCAACCAATTATTATTAAATCATATATTTATTGATTGTAAAGAAGCATGTTTTGTGAATACAGTGAGAAAGGTTCGCTTTATACCTTTATACATATGTATATATGAATTAATTTTGTATCAGTTAAAACATCACACTAACAACCGGCTTTTAAATTTTTTCGATTTTCCCAATAGCTTAGATTTTATAGACCAACAAACTTATTTTAACCAACAAACTTCGAGTTGCTGGTTGAAATAAGCTGTATACGCTTTAGCAGGCCAGTATAAAATGTGATTATCGATAGATTCACATTTATCGATAGCCGAGGAGGTCGATACTTAGCGTGCCATAATGTGTGTGGTGGCAGTAAAAGAAGACAAACATAGACAGAGCAGATTTGAAGCTGAAAAAGTTGAGTTTATACATATATGAAGAGATAAGACTCATAGAGAAAATTAAAGCTAAATAATTAGATTTATAAAAAGCCTCTTACAATACCCATAGTTATACCATTATCATCCCATCTATATTATTTATAACTCCCATTCTTATCGCCATACATATATCGATATCTATACCTATATGTTGTATATACAAATACTATTACTACTACTATATATTTTTATAATTCTGGCGTTCGTGTGCAGAGAGTGAAAGAACGAGAGAGAGAAAGAGTATCTATATAGTTGCTACATGTTTACATTTTCTGCAGCTTCCGCAGAGATTTTCCAACACATGACAGTCATAAGTGAAATGCCTCCAAGTCTGTGCTAGCTCGTTTCTCGGCAGCCGAATACAATTCCAAGAATCAAGCTGAGTGCGTCTATGAGCCTTTGGAAGCGCATGGACAGCACGAACAACACCAGCAGCAAGCAGGAGACGAACGAAAAATATGAAGAAGACCACAGCAACTGGCCAGAACATAAATCGCTATGCGGCTACTGTCTTGGCAACAACAAGAGCTCTCTCCGCCTGGCCTGCAAGCCACATCGACTTTTGCTGAATCCTCCTGCCTCTCGTTCGGCCCTCGAAGGCAAGCGTCTAACAAGTTGTCCGTCGGATTACTTTTTCGGACTGAAGCAGTCGAACTGCTGTAGACAACAAGCACAATTCATGACGGCAGCTGGTAGAGCGGGTGCAGTTCTATAGGTTTGTGATGAATTCTTGCCTTGTTCTATAATGCAAAGGAACTTTATAAGGAGTGAAGGGCTACTGAAACTAACTACACTAATTCAAACAGTTAATAGTTTGATTGGAGTTTTTCAATTATAATATTGCATAAGCTTAAATAAGTCTGATCGAATTAAAAAATAAAATCCAAATATCACATTTTATACTAATACACCTTAATAAATCTTGATCTAAAGTAATATATTCTCATAAAGTAATGTGTATATGTATACCAAGAACTTCTCAATCACTTCTCGCTCGATGTTTGGCCCACGCTTTTGGAAGGGACAGTTCCATATTGGCTTGTTATTGACAGCATTGTTGTTCAGATTTGTATTTTTCTCTGCTTTCGTTGCTTCTGGTTGTCTCTATTTTTTTTTCTTTCGAAGAAACGAGCAACGCTGTCGACCAGTCGCACAGTTAGTCACCCAGCGACAACGGAGAACAGATCCAAGCCAGTTCAGAGCAAAATATATCTAGTACATACATACGTATGTATTAAACGACATTAGGCACATTCAATCTCGGTCAGCCAATAAGCAATTTTTGGCCACTTTTATTGGACACAAAAACTGTTAGAAAAGCTTCTGTTGCCTCTACACCCCCTACCTCCTACCCCGTACTCACAGCATCCTACTGTTTCTCTTGCCTGCGGCGAACGTTGCGTATACGTAATGTGGCAGGAAATGAAAAATGTAATTAAAAAAGTTTCTTTTGTTGGCCAAAAAGTGTGCTCTGCGTCGAGTGGGGCCGTAGGTTGGCAGTGAAGACGTCTCAGGGAGGAGGGTGAGCGACAGAAAAGCCATGTGAACAATTTACGCTGCATTTTTTAAATGCTGAGTGCGGCCGTTGTGTGACATTCTGCTGTTCAAACTCTTTTCGCTCACTTTTTGTGATGGGCATTGAGGTTATGCGATAGAATTTGTAATGTTTTAAGTCCAAAAACTGTATAATGATGCTATCTATGTGATCGTGTGCTTTTTTTTTATTAAAAAATGTGTGAATCTTAAATTGAAATTAAATGTATATCATAATATATAATCAATGGACATAGGAACTAGACTACTTGAAATATTCAGTTTTATGTAATGTATTTGTCTGTTTAGGTTCGAAATAATAATAATAATATATTTAGCATAATGATGTTAATTTTAATTTATTTTCATTCAACCCTTAAGGGTTGAATGGGTTAAGATAACCATCATAGAACTATCTTTAAAGTAGTAAATAGAAATTATAGTTCATAATTTCGGCATTTTAGCATCAACATATAAATTAAACCCTGCTTTAAATCCGTTCGTTATTATGCATTTAATATGCGTGTAAAATATAATTAAAATCATGACAGTTACCATAGAAATGGATTATTTGTATAGAGATCTAATGCTTATCTCGTGTATATCAGCAGAGGATATTAAATATTCGACAGCTCAAAGCTGTCTGTTATTTCTTGTTAGTTTTATGTGTGCCACTTACACACACACATATACACACAGACACACACTCACACGCAGACGCGCACACACATGTGAGTGTGCATGTTAAAAGTGCTCATTAAAACATATCAACAAGCTTTATAGCCGCTTCAACATCGACGTTGGCTGCGCTGTCGCTGTCTCTTTTCTTTGTCGCCGTCGCCGTCGCCGTCCCACCGACAGCACTTAAATTCATTCATAAACTACGTGACAAAACGAACGGAAATGTAGAAACGGAAATTGCCAACAAACATACAAGCACATAAACACACACACTGGTGCACAAACTCATAGACAACAGTGCGGTTGCTCACATGCACATTGACACACATTGACAAACTTGCACCCAGACACTCCGTCAGTCTGCCTCGCATGTCACTCTGTCATTCATTCAGTCACTCAGTCACTCAGTCACTCAGTCAGTTCGTCAATCCGTCAGTCCGTCGTTCGGTTTGCCAGGCAGCCAGCTGCGAGGTTCAACGTGCGCGAAATATTTTCGCACTCGCCGCCTCTGCCTGGTATTTACAATCAATTTTTAAAATGCCTGAAAATACCGCAAGCCGCGCTCTAAATACCCTGCAAAGCTTCAAACCGTAACCTGCATGCCAGAGCTGTGCTCAAATCAATGAAATTAATAGATAAACCAAAATTGTGAAAATTGTTATTGATTTGACAAATCAAATATCAACTAAGCAAAAGACATGAAACAGAATAAAAAATAATCAATATTTTATTATTATTTATAAATAATAATATATATATAATAAATTTACTTATGCGAAAATAAATAATTTGTTAGAAATTTTTTGTTTCTAATTCTTATTCAAATATTCAAGGACTTTCGTTTTGATTCTCAAAATAAAAATGTTTATATATTCATTTGCAAGTAGTTGACGGGAATTTAATTAAAAATCATTTAATTTTTGAATAAAAATTCTTCAGTATAGTTGATTAAAATTTGTTTTTCTTTTCAAATCTACAAAAAAAAAAATATCCCAATAATGAAATGATTCTTGTAAAATACTGAGTATTTTGCATTTGATCACTGCAAAATATTCACACACTTGCCTTTTTTATGGCGCAACCCGTCGAGTGTCTACTTGAGTGTAGCAAAAATGTTGAATTGCTGCGTCGAGCCCAAAATTGAGGCAGGGGCATGAGGGCGTGGCTGAGGGCTTAGCACACGTTGCAAACCCATCCGACACCAATTCCCGGCCGAAAGAGCTCCGCCTCCCAACAAGCATATTACATTTGCAATATTTCCCACACTCTCTCGAGCACACACACATACAGAAAGAGAAGAGGCAGAGGTGTGGCAGGGGCAGGGCTGGGGTAGAGAGGACGTGAAATCTCATAATATTGATAGTGCGCTTTTGGTAAGGATGTAAAAAATCAAGCGTATTTTTTGATTGCAGCCATTTTAACCTCAGTGATGAAGAGAGAGAGAGAGAAAGAGAGAGAGAGAGAGCGAAGGTACAGTGGTACAAGCGGACATTATTTACTGCATTTTCATTGGATATCTATAAATATGTAGGATATCTATGAGCGAATATATGACAAACGATTGGGAAAGCCTTTCGCTGTGCCGACCTTAGGGACAACAAATTGATGCAGGCCAGACCAACAACAACATCAACAATGGAAATAACAACAACAGAAAAGACACAGAAAATGAAATCTCCGAGTGGTTCCGTCAGGCAATCCTTCTTTCTGTCCCACTTTTTGTATTTGTGTGCTTATTGCTTGCTTCAATCAGAATTGTATTGTCCTTTCGCACAGCCGCAGCAAAAAACATTGAAGAATCGAGGGGATTGTGGATGGCAGTATGATTGCCCACTGTATGGGACTTGTTCATATACTACCTTTATTGTGGTATATATACATATACATATATGCATATGCATGTCCCCTAGGGGCATTGAGCCGGCGCCTGGATGTCAATGAGCTATGCAGATCTGTTTTAATTGAAAGCCTTTTAAGGACAGACTCGGGGCATTGGCTGCTTACATTTTTAAATGAATATTGAAAAAGCAAGCTAATGGAAAGCATACACCTTAAAAAAAAATTATCAAGAATATATAAAAATTCATGAAACAATTATTGAGGATGTTCAAAAGTATTTATTTATAATTATTTTTTCCAATATTGTGCGGAGAGTTACAACTATTTACAATATTATCCTTCCCTTTGATTCCATGCATTTTATTTGTTTGTATCATTATTTTAAGAATTAATTTATTTATTATCTGACTACATTGTTTCTGTCAATGCTCTGACAGAAGGCCACAAAGAGCGACAGCGCGGGAAAGCGAGAGAAAAAGCGAGAGAGCCAGTAAGAGAGTAAGAGGAGTAACAGTGGGGAGAGTCGACTGACAGCGCTGAAGGGGCGACTCGGAAAAACGTTCCACTCGACAAGGTACACGTTAGTTGACCTAATTTAACCTTGACCCATTTTTTCACACTCGGCTCGGTGCACTCTGCATTGTGGAAACAATTGTGTGAGGACTTCTCTATTGGCATAGGAAATCGTTGAATTTAAATTAAGGCGATGCCCAGGGAATGTGAATTTAATTACCCACCAACTAACTAATAGCCGGGATATTTCAAATGAACAGAGATTAAAGCTTTCGCAATAAAGTCGAGAGCTTTAAACATTATTTCAAATAAAATCTACAAAATTAAGAATTTAAAGTATGGTTCGATCAGACTTTTGCGAAATAGGTCGGTCTGTTATTCTTTGGGAGTAAGCAGCTAAAATGTTTCTTGACAACATAATAAAATTTAATAAAAAGGTAAGTAACCAATATGAGTTAAGTTACCAATATACTCGAGCACTATTCGATATTAAAACAATTTTTATATATTAAGAAGAAGGAGGTGCAATTGCTATGACTTTTATAATATAATTAAATATCGAATGTTGGCTTTTGGTGAACAGTTGTTTCTATCGAATTCTATTGTGCCTTTAGCATTTGCATTGTAAAGATTTAACGCGTAAATACAAATTTTAAATATTCCAAACCATTATCGAAAAAATGACATATGCCTTGGGCGATTTAACTATACATATACATATACATATATATATATATATATATATATATATATATATATATATATATATATATATATATATATATATATATATATATATATATATATATATATATAACACATACATATAAATCTTCATATTTATTTCATGGCTTAATTCGAAATCGTTTAAGCTATTTTACAAAGGATTGACAGACTAGGAGATACCCTGAACCCTCTAAGCAGATATTCGAATCATACTGCACTACATACACACACATGCATCCACGTACTCTGCTAACTGCGCAGTAAGCAGCGACTGCACTTGGGCTGCGCTGCAGTGTGGGCAATATTATGAGAATTTATTTGTTGAATATATTTGTAATCATGACGCAATCATGATGCTCAAATGTGTGTACATTCTGAAGTTCAAGTCTCTAGTACTTTAAATACGAATTTAACAAGTATATATACACAATAAATCTGAAGTCTCTAGGGCTAATAATATTCAAATTAGGCTAAAAAACGAAATCCATTTATCGATTATTCTCGATAAAAAAGACATTGGGTGAGTTCACAAAAAAATCTGATAAGCTCGTACTGCGTATGGTATTCACGAGTATGCATGCAAAATTTCAGCTCTCTAGCTCTTGTATCTTCTGAGATCTCGGCGTTCATATGGACAGACGGACGGATCAAGAATATATATACCTATGGGGTCTGCGCTGATTCCTTCGGCTTGTTACATACTTTTTCGAATTCACCCATTGGGGTTCAGGGTATAAAAAAATAATAAATAAATATATTCATATTCCCCCGGAATATTAATGCACACCAGAAACATAGACATACATATATATTTATAAATGTAAATTTGTAATGGACATATTTGTGCCTTCCAATTAATTTACTTGACTTTAGCGGATTATATACGTTATGAAGGAGACCTTTTGCTTGGGTGCTTATCTCATATGCATATTGGCATTACGTAGACATTACTTTGGCAATTCTGGTCGAACCAATTTCACCTGTTTGCTAGTTGATGCACGCAAATTGTGTATACGCCGCTTTGGCCCTGGGGACATGCGAATACGCATTGAATATGCCAGGGGCGCACGCACTCACTCTCTTTTCCTGTATCTGAGTGTGTGTGTGTTCCCTGCTCCATAAATGTCAAAGTCAATGCAGTTAGCACGGATCTTGGGCAGCTCAGCTCAAGAGCTCGGTCTTGAGTCAAGGTCTGCATTGCGAGAGTGCGAGAGTGCGTGTGGGTGCTTCATAAAATATACAGAAAAACGAGGCAGACGATTCGAGTTAAGAATAGCATGCCTGATGAAAACGCAAATATGCACATACATATACACATACACATATGTATATATATATATATATAGCTCAGTTGTTGCTGCATAATTGAAACGATAAATTTTCCACACAATAAAGCGCTAGGAATTCAATAAAGTTTACAATTCGTAGGGGACCTGGGGCGTTGGTCTTTAGGCAGTAGGAGTGGGGCGTGGCATGCTCAATGACATTTTACTTGTATAACTTGTTATAACTTGTTGCTGCTGCCACACACACACACACTCACACACACACAGCCACACATGCATAAACATTATTTTATGTGCGCAAACACCCAACAGGACAATAAAAATCACGCATGAATTTCATGTGCTCACAACGGACACACACAGAACACAGAGCGCAACATGCCCCTCAGTGCCACTTGCATAAACAACTAGATGCGGGGCGGACGGGGCGGATTGTGGCAAGTTGCGCGCTTCTCGAAAAAAAGGTCGCTGAACAAAAAACCTCAACACACGAGTAAAACAAAATGTAATTACAACAAGGACAGGTGAGTGTCGTGGAGGGGGGCCGAGAGAGAGGGGCGGGGACGACAATGCAATTGTCGTGCTAGCTGCAAATGCAACAATGTTGCACGAGTGTAGATATGTGTGTGTGTGTATGTGTCTGTCAGGTGGTGTTGAAAGTGAAGGTTAGCTACCAAAAAGCGTTGTTGCAGCCAGGCCGCTGCTGTGGCAGGTAGCAGTTAGCAGGTAGCAGAGGCTGCCACAAGCTCGGCGCTACACTTGAGCTTTATTGCATACATTAAGGGGCCAAGGTGTGCCACAGAGCAACGCACACGCACACGCACACCAGCCAAACTGCACCATAGGGAGCGTGAGCACTACGTGCGTGTGTGTGTGTGCCTATTTGGATAATGGACATTGGAGTTTCGGTTAGTCAGAGACGTAGATTAAGACTGAGCGAGTGTGAGGGGGGACGGGTCCTCCGGTATCATAAATAATGCCGCAAATCCTGATAGATGCCATAAAAAGCATAAATAAATATATCAAATAAACAATCCACAATAAAGGTTATATCTATTTTCCGTTACATTTGATAAATGCTGCGTTAGTAACGAGATTTTCAAGCATATTTGTGAAATTTATTTCATTGGCACTTCCTTTTTATTGTTTTTTCATATTTTCCGAATAAATTGCATTAAAGATAAACAATTATATATGAATTTTGTATTCGAGCATGTCGCCTGCAAATATATGTTTGCCTGAACCCAATGAAAATGGGAAATCAGGGTATAAAGTAACTGGCAGAAAAAAAAAAGCATCGCAGACCCCATAAAGTATATATATTCTTAATCAGGGCGATAAGCTGAGTCGATAATGCTCTATCCGTCCATCCGTATGAACTTCGAAGTGTCAGAAGAGACTTGAAATTTCGCATTCATACTCGTATATACTCGCGGTACAAATTAATCTTATGTTTTCGATAAATCATCTGATTTATATATTATTAAGAATAGTCGATAAATTATTTCGTTTTTTAGCATAATTTGAATACTATTAGACCTCGAGACTTCAGATTACCTGTGCTTATACATTTTAGGATTTTGTAATTTACAGATTTTGGGTCCCCCTGATTTTTAAACCTCGTATTACAAGTATGCTTTGAATATACACTGTTCAGGCATGAACATATGAATATACGAAGATCGTATACATGCCTGCGACGCACTCAGCAACTAGCAGGTAGTGCGCTGTGAAAAGGTAAGGGTCACATGTACGGACTGTATAAATATACAAATGAAGACCAGCCCCAGAGTCAGATTACGTAAGAGACGAGCGCAGAGCCTTACAAACTCAGCGATAGGATAAGAATAGCTATTAGACCAACGCGGAGGCTTACAAACTCAGCGATAAGATACGAATATGTAATAGCCCAATGCTGAGCCTTACAGACTCAACAATATATACATTAGAGTTGAGGGTTGAAATTATGCATGAGTCTGGGTATATAGGCCCGGGCTCAGATGAATAAAGATCAATACGAAACTAAGCACCATCATAGTCAAGTGTATTCGTTCATACACACACATTTGAACATTATTGATCACGTTCTGAGAGTTTGATGATGATAGTCCCTTAAAATTTGTTCAACGGTTTATTCAAGTTGTATATAATAAAATTATATCTTTATATAACTTATAGTCATATGATAATATCTTTTAATTTTTTAAAAGTTTGTATAATATTTAAAAAGTAATTTTATTTTCGGTTTGGTATTGTGTTTCTCTCTTTCATTAATTTTTGCTTCCTATCCTCTCACTTGACAGGTTGATTGAAAGCTTTCACTTCACTATAAGTTTCTTGTCCCATTCTTCTACAATAAATCTCTATCTCGGACTCTTCATGTTATTTGCAATTAGGCTTTCGTTTAACAAATGCTTCTCTCTTAGTTCCCTGCTGACTAAGGCTCTAGCTCCAAACTTCTTGCCTGACACTCTTATTTTATAATAATAAATTGCATTCCTTTAAATAAGGTATTTAACGTTTCCCTTTTCAGGTCTTCTATATTCATTTATAGCTTCTCTCTTTCTTTCGCATCTCTGCCATTTCCATTAGTTCTCTTTATTAAGCCAATTGCAAACATTTGTTGTAGAATTTAAATCCCAAGCAGGCGTTCTGATACTGCCCGGGGCAGGTCTTGCACACATTATGGGCAACTGCACTCTTGAGCTGGGACAACTTAAAGCATTTTATGCTCATCATTGTTTGGCACTTAGACAGACCGACAACGGTGATGGCGGGGAGGGGCGAGGACGGCGCCGGCGCCTCAGCCGCAGTTATGTCGATTAGATGAAGAGACACCTGCACTGGCCGCAGTGTTAGCCCCCCTTGCTCTTGACACGGCTAACGAGCAGCTGATATGACAAAACGCCATTTGGCTTTTAGCCGAGAGTGGAGCACAGACACACACACATACTCGCTCGTCGGCAGGTGCCTGCTGTGTGCCGTTTGGCCCCTGCACTAGCTGCCGACAGCATCCTTGACATGCTTGCGGAACGCCGTGACAATTGTGCATGGGCCAGGATTTGGCTTTTGGATAGTGTGGGGCGCGGGGGGGTGTGTGTGGTGGCCTGTTAACCAGCTGATGATGGGCTAGTCTGCCACACTGTGGCTGCCTGCAATTCTCCACAGCTTCTCTCTTTGCATATTTCTTAATTAAAACGCTGCCCGTTTTGGTTCAATTAAACGACATGGCAACGCACTTTGCAGTAACAGTTGCCAACTGCCAACTGCGGCACAACCAGGCCGGCTGACAAACTCTAATGGCCATAATTCAGGCGCCCCTCCCCCAACGCCCGCTTCCGATTTTCGAGTATAAAAAGTCGGAGTCGAGTCGCTGCCCACGCAGACGGAAAGCACATACAAAATTCAGCTGTCTGTCAATTATAGGCTCAACACACACACACTGCCCATACACACATCGGACAATACAGTGCGATGCACGTAACTAGGGACAGTTTTGCACGTGAGCTCTAAGTGAATACTTTAAACTGGCTTTCAAAATAAAATAATTTCAAATAAAAAACTCTCAGTTCTGGGCAAAACTGTTTTTTATTATTATGTTAAAATTTTATATTTAGAATATAATAAAAATTAATTAAATTAAATAATTAATAAAATGCCCCTTTCTAACGGAGCTGACAGGGTAATTACATTTACAAGTGTTTATTCACTAACGGACTAGCTGTATGCCACGCCTTCTTTTGCGTTGCACAACAATTTTTACAAAACACTATTCCCTAAATTTTCAAAATCGACATATCTATATATTTACATATGATAATTAAATTTATAATTTTTTTTTAATACAAATATATCAAATTGTATTCTAAGATACATTAACCAAAAAAAAAAAATTTAAAAAAAATATATAATAATTTCATTATTGGTATTTATATACATTGAGAACAATTTACGAAATTATATTTACATTAAGAAATATATATTTATATAAATAAAGATAAATACAATAAATAAAATCTAAGCATAGGAAGTAAATGTAAATTAGAAAATATAAATAAATTAATTGATTTGAATAATTTTAGAAATAATAAATACTGGTGATAAATTAGCCAAACCTAAAAATTTGAATCGCACTGTATGTATGCGAAAAATATATTTATACATATAAATATATATTAAATATTTATAAATTTCATTATAAGTAAAAATCTATTGAATGAACCTACGCAGCTTTGAGTGAAAGAGACGCCAGCGTCTGCTGCTCTCTCGATATTTCAATGTGTGTGTGTGTATGTGTGTGTCTGTGAAGGACTCACTGGAATTGAGCGTAAAAATGTGGCAGAAAAACGGGAATAAACATGCGCATCCCCGCATATCCTTGAAAATCCTTGTGCCCAGTGCCGCCTGGATGCGTCTGGAGCGCTGTTGCTCATTCCAGCTTCCTCTTCTTCTTCTGGTTTCTTTTTTTTTTTTGTGTGTTATTCATTGTGGCACGAAATAACTCAATGCCACACGATGTGGCACAGTCAGTCATTGGGTCGACCCGGCTCGGCTCCTCGGCTCCTTGACGCTCACCTGACCGACTAAAAGCTGCACAACAGATCCCTCCCTGTGCCTGCCACTTTGTTAATGTCACCATGGAGACTAAAGCTGTAGCTGATGCCTGGGCACCCAACGCAGCACCCGCAGACGCACCCGCACCCCCACCACTCCCACCGCTCGGCAGCCTCCTTTGCTTCGCCTATGCAAATCGCCGCACAACAACAAAAGCGACACAAAGGCAACAACTCGCGCTGTGCCTTGAAATTTGCATGTTTTTGTGTTTCTGTCTCTGTGTGTGTGTGTTGATTTTTTGGGCAGGTGGAAAACGTCGCTTGTAAGTCAATTGGGTTCTCTACACCGACACACGCACACACCTACATACATATACATATATACATTTACATTCACATTCGCATTCATTTAGGCTGACGCGGGCATTGCATACATTAAGGCGCCTCAGCGCCGCAGGGCCGCCGACAGAGAGAGTGAGACAGACAGCCAGAGAGGGCGAGAGAGACTGCACGAGAGAGAGAAAGAGAGAGAGAGAGGGAGAGAGAGAGAGAGAGAGTGGAGGCGGCGGTGTTTTAGTGAGAGAGGAACGCGCGCGGCTCTGAGCTCTGTTTGTAATTCGCTTTGTAGTCGCCTTGGGCGCAATTATTTCCATCTTTTTTTTTTTTTTGCTCGCGCCCAATCGCACAATCGCCTCCTCTCCTTTCGCCCATGACTTTCTCTGTTTTTTTTTTTTTTTAAACCTCAACAGCAACTCTTCATTTTAAACGCTTTCAGCTCTACCATCGAGTGGCTAGCAAACAGCTGAGCATTGTCTGGATTTTAATTTGGCAACATATAAATTCACTTATACGTATATATATATATAGGTATTTGTGTTGCTTTTAGAAAACTCTATTTACTGTTAACTTGACACTTGGTTTCTCAAATGAAATTAGGCTCTATGGGAAAAGAAAGAAATAAATATAAATCCAGTAATATATAATATTATAAATGAGTTGATAGCAGCTTTAAGATTGGTTCTCTATTTTAGACTCATTTTTGTAATGTTATTATACATTGTATAATAATATGGATATGTATATAATAGCACTGTCGATCTGTCAGCAAAGTAAAGTTTGCTTGAAATAATGTTTACCAATTAAATGAAGTAATTATTCGAATACTATTCTCATTAAGTATTCGAAGGTCTACGTATATGAATTATGTGATCAAATAATATAATAAATTACCCTGAATGAGAGATCTAATATCTATCTTGTATCATATATAAACAGCCAAGTTATTTCCATGACTTTTCTGCCTTATTAAATACCCAATGCTAGAGTGTTTGTCAGTGTCAAGGCAATATGAGTAAACTAATAGAGCTTGTGCAAATAATAGGTCAAGACCAATTTAAGAAACTCCGACGGCAAATTCTTCGATTTTAATAATTAAATATTCGATAAATGATAAGTAATGAAAAATATAAAATCCATAAAACTCAATATTATTTAATGCTTTTGTATATATCATTAATTTCATATATATATTTGCTAGACTCTATTATTTTTATCCTACATGATAATTAAATTTTGATTATTATTATTATCTTTTTTTTGTCAATTTTTTTTTTTTTTAGTTTTATACTATTTACCTATCACATTTTTATAGTTATCATTAAAGCCGATTGTAGGTGCTGGGATAGTCGGGTAGGCCATGCGGCTTTTTATTTGTTGCTGGCCGTTCGATAAGGCCTGGCAGGATCTCATTGTCGAGTATTGTCCTTTATGAGGCTGTTACTTGTTCTCATTTTATGACACTTTTAAGTAAGTCGCAAGGCGACTTTGTTTTGTTTTTGTTTTTTTTTTGTTTTTGTTTTTTGTAATTGAATGCGTTAAATTACAGCAAATTTATGCCTATCAAGTTTGCTGTTGCTGTTGTTGCTGTGGGGGAGGCCCACGAGTGCCATTTACGGTTATTTAGGCGCAGGCACTAAGTTTGTCTTTTACGATCTAGCGACGAGCTGGGACAGTAACTGGGTGTTGGGGAGCTCTGCCAGGGATTGGCCGCATAAAAAATGCTTATTTGCAAAGTTTAGTGGCGGCAGCGCTGACTCATGCGACGCCCTACAGGTGCCCCGCCCACCGCTCAGCGCCCATCAGCTCTCTCAACTGAGGCAGACTTGGGGCAAGGCTACAGCGGGGGACTCGAATATCAAGAGAAGTTGGCTTCGGCGCCACGGAAGTGCAGAGCGCGTAACTAAAACTTGTTTTTCTTACAGTGCAGCTTGCTTTACGACTGAGTGGGTCGCAGAGTACAGGCGGCATCCCGCTGACGGCCTTGAAAGTTGCGATGTGCGTGCAGTTGGAGCGGAAGTAGGAGTAGTCGACGTCGACGACTTCCCTCTGCTCGGATTATCCGCATTACCTGCAGGCGTCAGTGGCGTCTCCCAAAGGGGTGGCCAAAACTTTTGCGGGTGCCAAGCTATGCGCCAGTTGCAGCACCGTGGCTGCCAAACGTTAATGCGCTGCCTTTTCATTAAAGAGCATAACGAAACACTCTTAAATTGTTTTAAAATTTCGTAAGGTTGGCATTTAATTGCAAGGCTAACAGCGTTTGCCCATCTCTTAGCCACGCCCCTCTGCAAACACCTCTGGAGCAACGTAAGCCGCAGTTAAAAGCATTTTCGGCATGTAAATGAAAGCCCAGAAATATGTTGAGGACATTTTGAATGTACATTTTGGCTTTTGGCTTTGCGTCCCACGAAAATCCAATAGAAATTTATGTCATTTAAATTTTTCGCAATGCATAAAATGCCTTAAGAAGCAAATATATGACTGGCAATATATATGCAAGTAGACAGGAGGGAGACAGAAAGAGACGGAGAGTGACAAAGAGAGAGAGAGAGAGAGAGAGAGAGAGAGAGAGAGAGAGAGAGAGAGAGAGAGAGAGTTGAAAGGACAGCTTCAAGGTGCGCAGAGCCGCTCGAATTGCCATGAAATTTATGCGCTTACCAACTGGCTGGCAACAGCAACGGCAATATCAACAACAACAAGTTGACAGCATTTGGCTGAAGCTCTGAAATATTGTATTTTCCCCGCAGCCCTCCTCCTGCTCCTCCTCCGCCAACTGGCTGGCTGTGCTGTCTTCCCTTTTGGGCAATTTTCAACTGCTGATTTTCCAATCAGTGCGCAGTTTGTTACAATGAAGCTTATTGAAAATATTTGTCCTGCCACGAATGCGAATGCGAATGCGAATACGAATACGAATGCGAATGCGAGTGGGAATGCCATCTTCATTAGTCTTTGTCTTTGCGACTGAGACAGCTAGCGAGTCGTAGACAAAGGCAGAGACTGGTAGAAAGACAGATGGAATTGGATTGAGGAAGCGCACAGGAAGCACTAGTTACAAAGATTTGCCACTGCGTACTCTAAGTACAATCTGACGGCAAAGCAAACACAGGAAGCCTTAAAAAACAATAGGAGTTTTGAAGAAGGCGAAGTAGTTTTAACTTTTGTGCCGAGTCTCCACTAAAGTACAGCAGCTCACGTAATTGCAATGGACTTAGTCAAAGCCGAAGCCATAATTAACATTGAGGCACAGGATAACGGCAACAATTCGAGAGGCATTTTTTTCAAGAGTTTCGATTGCACTGCTGTAAAATGTCCCATAAGATGAGAGATAAGTATTCGCAGATATAATTGAGAAAAAAAGAGGTCTTCCACTGCATTGCAGTAAATTTTAATGTAAATCAAAATTCAATGAACAAATTGTTGTAAGATTTATTGAACGACAGTGGAACATTTCCTTTTAATACCCTGAATTCACTGGCAATCGAACATCCGGGTATAACAGTTCACTTAAAACATATATTTACGATAATTATTTGGATTCCAATGAACTTGAGCCTGTAAAAACTAGCATCCACCTTGAAGCTAAAGCTCACTTGCATATATTGCAAGTTTTTAAATTTAATTTGGCAAATTTTTAACAGATATTCACAGATATTTAGATTATTTCTTTAAAATTCATGTGAAATCTATTCAGTACCCTAGAAGTTATTAAACTCATTGTTATTATTATTAATGTTATACTATTAATAGTATTTCACTCTTCCATTTAGTTTTTGTTTTGTTTTTTATATTTTTATAGGCGTGTCTAAAAGCAAAACAGGTCGTATACGTGCATGGAGTATACGTATCTGTAAGAGTATTTCCCAGTCGAGCAGCCACCGCGACTGGATAATAGGGTATAACAGGGTATGTTTAAGGGTATCAAATTTAAAATGAAACTGAATGCCAAGCCGTAGCTCGGAATAGATTCGTAATCAGAGTATATTTGGAAAATGAAATGTTTTGTGAAAGCTTTTCTATGCAGTAACCTAAGTAACTGTTAATTAACAAGAATCACCTATTTAGTATACGAGTATTGGATGAAAATCAATGGAAATCGTTTTCTTAGAATTTCGAGAGGCATTTGCTTGTGTGGCACTTGCTACCCACAAGGGCCTGCCACTTAATGCTAATGCACTTTGTTGCTGTCTGGTGGAAACAATGCAAGTGGAGCATTGCGAGCAATTGAAAATCGTGCGTTGCAGTTGCTAGTTATTTTGTTCATTCTATCTTGCTTCATTTTTTTCGTTTACTTTTTTCTTTTTTGACACACACATGAGACTCGACTCCCACTCGCAGCGCAGTTCAACGAGCTAGAAAAAACAACTTCTCGACTGAATGCAAAAAAAAAAGACAAAACTTGAAAAGCAGCGAGTATGTGCACGCGAGTATGTCTATACGCGTTTGTGTGTGTGTGTGTGTGTGTGTGTGTGTATGTGGCACACTGGGGAGCATCTGTAGATTTGAAGTAGGCTCTCCTGGGTCTCACTCTGACAATTGTGTGAGTATTTTATTTCATTTCTCTTTGTCTTTTTTTTCTATCCAAAATATTTGTCTCATTGCCGCGCGACTTTTTCTCTATATATACATTTTCCTTTCTTTCTTTTTTTGCGATTGCCGAACTGCTGCAGGAGCAAACTAAAAAATATGGCCAAGTTTCTGGCTCGGGGCGATCTCCATGGGCGATGGCGACAATGTGAATTTATAGCGGGCTACTAGGGAATACACCCATCCAGCTGCCATATGTACTATGGCTGTGCATATGAATAGAGCTATATACATATGTATGTTTATATAGTTATATATATCCTAGCTCTACATAGTCACGCACACGCACACGTACGTTTTACATTTGTCGTTCGGGGGCTTCCTTTGTTTGGTCTGTTTAAAGCACCGTGAAAATGTTGGCAAAGAAAATTGAAAAATCCGATGTGGAATTGAATAATGTGCTGGCACGTAACTAGGTAGCAAGCGCAGGAGGTGGCCATGGAATGTGGGGCGTGGAGGGTGGGGCGACGCGAATGCAACAGTCAGCGCCGCGCTTTGTGGCATGTTAGTAATGTGACAAGAAGATTTATGCAGAGCCCTGAAAGTTGTGCACTTTCAAATTGATAGTGGCCCACAAGGATTCGCACCGACAAGGACCTCTCAACTTGTATGCGGAACGAGCTAAGCAAAACAGAAAACATGCGCAAAGTTGTTCATAAATATTGATGAAAATTGAGTCAAATAAGGATATATGTCTGAGAATAGTTTACAGACAGTAATGGAACTTCACAGTTACAGTTACAGTTACAGTTACAGTTACAGTTACAGTTACGGAAACTAAATAAAAACGTATTCAAAAGTTTGCATTTCCATGTTTTGTTTTGAATTGGTTGACTGATTGATTGACGGCCTGATGGCGTATAATAGAATGTGAACAGCTATCAACTTATAATCAGAATCGAATTGCTTTGAATACTTGTGTAATTTAAATTGACTTTTAAGATATATTTATTGCGGCCAGTAAGAAAGTTCAAGTCGCGAGTGTCTTACTAAGAGATCCGAGGTCCGTGTATACCACGCGAATATCTAGTTTTTCTTCAAAAATCGATAGCCTGTCCCGTATTTTGTTAAGAAGTTAAAAACATTGTTGAAAATCAGTAATAAATTTATATATACTACATCTTTAGCGCTAGAATCGCCAA
The DNA here is from genome assembly GCF_054131105.1 of Drosophila navojoa. Taxonomy (NCBI): domain Eukaryota; kingdom Metazoa; phylum Arthropoda; class Insecta; order Diptera; family Drosophilidae; genus Drosophila; species Drosophila navojoa. The sequence goes on along the minus strand of NC_142891.1, from coordinate 28,111,721 downwards.
ATTTTAAATGTTAATTTATCTGTACTTTATAGAATTTTATTTTTTGTTAAGATTTACCCCCACTCCTATATCCCCCCCTCACCAGAGGTGCAAATGCTTTCATATCCATGTTATAATCGTAATCTAATGAAGATATTTCATCCACAAGAAAAGTTATAAAACAGTTAAATTCATACAGTAAGCCCACACGCAGTGCACTGCAGCTAATGCGTGCTTGTGAGTGTGAGTGCATTGGTGCATGTGTAATAATCAGTGAAATTGCTCGGAAGGTTCAAGGGATCTCATAGTCAAGCAGTTTCGATTAGAGCTTTTTTACATGTTTTACTAATATTTGTCTTCTTTTTATTAAGATCTTACTCAGCACAAAACATTTTTCACAGGGTATATTTTAGTTACACATATATTTATCTAATTCAAATTTAATAAAATTCCGTCAGCTAGATACCTCAGCTGAAGGTGAAAATCTCTTCTCATACCATTTGCACTCCGCATCCATTAACTAATTAATGTGAATAATATTAATTTCGAATGAATTAAATTTTCCCTGTGTGTGTGTTGTCTGTGTGAGTTTCAAAAATTGAAAAGCTTGCACTCACCTTTAATTATCACAAGGAAGATCAACGCGACAAACAGCGACAAGCACGACGACGACGACGAGTCCATGTCCTTGGTTTTTTGTTTGTTGTTGTTGTTGCTTTGCGTTGCTTTTAGTTTGAATTGCAAATTGTTGCTGCTGCTATTGTTGTTGTTGTTGTTGTTGTAGCTGTTGCGAGAGTGAAAGTGTCTGCAACAATGTGTTGGCCTGTCGCCCCGGGTTTTAAGTAGCCAGCACCCGGCTTGGCCCTCGCCACGCCACCGCCTGGTCGACCTGTTCGTCCTGTTCGTCCTGGCACGTTTGCCGTGATTAACACTAAGAGCGAAAAGACAAACGCGTTGAGTGGGTCAAAGTTCAGCCAAGCTCAGCCAAGCACTCGCTGTCTCTCTTGCACACTTGGTCGCTCCTCGTCTTTCCCCCTCTCGTTCGCTCTTGTAATGTGTAAAATATTCGTTCCACTTTTATCTCGTTTTGGATTTTAGAAACTCGTCTCTAATCCACTTTCATTAATCTCTGCAAATATTTGCCAGCGAAATTTCTTAATTCTCTTTTTGGGTTCTCTCTATCTCTCGCTCTCTTTTCAATGTTATTTATTTTTTACTTTTCCTACAGTGGTTTGTTTGCACTACTTTTATTTATTTTACTTCTTTTTTGAGGTTATGGCTGTTGCAAATTTAATTTCCGGTTTTCTGGCCACGCAGTTTCAGCGGGTGTTGTTTTTCTTTTCTGTTCAACCAGAGACTCAGTTTTTATTTTATTTTACATCATTTGAATACAACTTCAGCTTTATGTGATTTTTTACGTTTTTTATTTTTGTTTTAGAAAGAGCTTGAGAAACCTTTGGTCGCAGCTGGTAATGTTAAGTTTAAAATTTTAGTTTAGTCTGTTCAGTTGAATATCGTTGTTTCGGTCAGTTGAGAAATGTTGCCTGAAAAGGAAAATCTAAAATTATTAACGCCATTGTAGTAAACTTAAGATATAGATCAGATTTGTATTTGACAGGCAAATAAAATTGAGTTTAAGGAATTTTCTTGTCTTATGTACATTATATCTATAGAGAGGTGAAAGTGAGTTAGTGATGCCACGACTAATCATGCGATTCACAATAATCGATAATATTTTGCTTGTATTGTCGACGAAACTCTCAAATGAGCTGCAAGTGATTATAACTGTTATCGATTACAGCTTTCTAAACTATTTTACCCGATTCCAGACCTTTTTAATAAATGAATATTTACATATATATTCTGCAGCATTGCATTATACAATATCATAAGATCCAATATAAAGAATAAGTAGTTTTTTAATGATTATTAAATTATTTTGCATCGATTATTTTAATTTATTCAAAAATTAGTAATATATTCACAGAATCATTACTTTTTCGTTTTTGAAGAGTATATAATTATAATTAATAGTGGGAACTTTAATTTAGTAGTATCTCTTAAATCATTATATTCGAACTTCCACTAATTTCTCATTTATCCCCTTTCATACTTCTCAGCTGTACGCTCTCCGATCTTCTACTTTTTCCCGAACACTTCAAGTCTATATCAATCACCTCCTGTGATTTTTCCTATATACATATGTCTTTTCTTTCCTTCATTTGTAATCTCCTTAGTTTGTTTTCGTTCAATTCTATGTTTTTATACCCTGAACCCATTGAAAATGGGAAATCAGGGTATAATGGTTTTGTTAAAAGTATGTAACAGGCAGAAGGAGGCGTGGCAGACCCCACAAAGTATATATATTCTTGATCAGGGCGACAAGCTAAGTCGTTTTGGCCCTGTCCGTCAGTCTGTCCGTCCGTCCGTCCGTCCGTCCGTCCGTCCGTCCGTATGTATGAACGCGTCGATCTCAGAAGATATAAGAGCTAGAGACCTCAACTTTTTTTTTAAATGTCCGTATATATCGCGCGCATATCAAGTTTATCACTAAAAAACGATAACTCATTCCGATACTTTTTTATCGATAAAAAACCGTATCGAAGATCACTTAAAAAATTATATCTCCTACATCTTTCAAGCTAGAGTCTCCAAATTTAAAATTTATATAAAGATGTATTTTATACAATTTCGGTTTTTGTTAAAATTTACCCCCCACCCCTAAATCCACCCCCTCACCCTCATCTTTGTAAAAGTCGTATATCAAATACTAGAGACTTGTGCTTCGGTATACACATACATTTTAACATTATGATTACGTTCTGAAAGTTTCATTACGATCGTACGTCTAGAAATTAAATTATTCAACAAATAAGTTCTCATAATATTGCCAACACTGCAGCGCAACCCAAGAGCAATCGCCTGTATATGTGAGTGTGTGTATATGCGTGTGTTTGTTTGTATGCGTGTGTGTGCGTGTGTTTGTTTGTATGCGTGTGTGTGTGTGTGTGTGTGTGTGTGTGTGTGTGTGTGTGTGTGTGTGTGTGTGTGTGTGTGTGTGTGTGTGTGCGTGTGTGTTTGCTAATTATTATTGAAATATCAGTTACTTGTAGGGTTCAGGGGATCTCGTAGTCGAGCAGTCTCGACTAGAGCTTTCTTTCTTGTTTTGTATAGTTTCTTCTGCATTGAAAATGTTAGTTGTACGATTCTCTTCTCAGATATTCAATTCTCTTTTTGGTTGTCATTTGAATCATGATTTACTTCAACCTGTTAGCCAAAAACCCGCCAGAGTTTAATCCCCCTAAAGTCCTTAATCCCTTCTTTTTATGTGCTCTTCAAAGAACTGTAAAGTTATTTCAAGTTCTAGCTGAGCTGTAGCTGTAAATAATGCCAAAGAGATAAACTTTTCTTTTAACTCTATCTCATTAGCCGATTCCCCTTTCATACTTTTTACACATTTACACCTTTAAACTTTTGCTTGCTTTTTCGCAAGTTTCGCCTTTGGAAGTTACTGCTCTGCGGTTAAGTATATATAGATTTATATATATGTATGTGCGAGTGTGTGTATATATATATACGTCCATACGGACTGCATTCTTTGTGGCCACGTCGAATAGAAACCACAACAAAAAGTTGGCCAGACTTAATGTTTAATTAAAAATTGTGCACACTGTTTAACCCTATTTTGGGCTTTGACCTCATTAACTGACCAGCCGACTGTCGTTTGTTTGCGTCTGTCACCTTGCCACGACGCGACGCCCTTCAGCTCCCTCAACTCGTCAACCCGTCAGCCTCTCAACCACTTGGCACCTCGGTCCCGCCCACATTGATTAGTTTTTGTTTTCGGTCAACAAACTTGAGTAAATTAAAACAATGAATTTGCGCAAAAAACGCGCAAAAACAAAGCCAAAAACAAAAAATACGTTAAAATGCAAAAAAATAAAAAATAAAATACATAAAAAGAGGAGTAAAATATGCGCGCCTGGCGCAAATTAAAAATCCATAAAAAATGCTTGCAAGGGCGGCTGCCTAATGGGCGGGGCGCACAAACGCGTTACTGATGCTCGGACAGCGAGCCCATAGGGGGTTGCAGAAGCAGGCAGAAGGCCAGGCAAATGGGGCTGAGGCTAGGGCTGAAGCTGGGGCCTGGCTGAGAAATGCAGTAATTGAAATACATGTGGCGAGGCTGTGTGTTTCGTTCCGCTTGTTCCGTTAAAAACGTAGAAGAAGAAGCAACAGCAACGAAGCATGCTTTCAGGCGTCCCCCTCGAGCTGGCGCGGCCAAGCCACAAAAACGTATACGTGCGTGGCACTTTACAGGGTATTGCAGGCAAGGCACTCTGTTCTCGAAAAGCTATGGATCTATGAAATATTATTCATAATCTGAATAAAAAGTTCTGAAAAATATATTTTGAATACGCTATACAAGTTAATAATAATTATAATATTGAATTGTATATCATAATTATTAAAAATACATTATGTTAATAAAAGTAATTAATAATCATAATTAGAGTAATACAATATGAAAACTAATAATAACATATAATATTTAAAATTTCAATATTTTATATAATATGTGTATATGTATAATCTTGATATTTATTTTCTTTTTTTTTTATGGGAGGTTATATATTTATTATAAAAATATTCCATATTAAAAAGAAATTTTTTTTTTATTATTATAATAAACTATAAATATTATATTAATAAAATTAATAAATATTATATTAATATATAAATATATTAAACAAATATTCTTTATTTAAGGAAAATCTTCTTCCTTCTTTTTATGAAAGTTTTTAAAACTATCATCAGGATAATTTCTCCTCCTAAAACTGTATTTTTTGCTTCAGCCAGTCTTCAAATATTGCATTTGAAGTTGCAAAAGTTATTTAATTCGCGGTCTCAAACAGAATATTATATATTTTGCTATAGCAAATCGCGAATTTGTCTTTGTTGTGGGCATAGCTGGGGGCTATCGCCCGACAGCCCTCTCCGTGCCTCTCATCTTTATTTATTTTCTGGCTGGCCCTTGGCCCTAGCGTTCATCCACCCTATTTTGGCTTTATTTTGTCTCTGGCTTGCGTCAGCTGTTCGCGTAATTAGGGGTTTTATGAGTTATGTGGCAGGAAATGAAATGAAATGCTGTAAAAGTTTAAATTGCAGAGACTCGGTAGCATTTGCTCTAGGACTTGATTTTTGCCAGTGTGGAAGCGTGTTGCCGGGCAGTATTTGTATTTTTCATTGTTTTTTATGAAATTGCTTTGGCCTTGTCGTGGTTAATTAATTTCAAGTTTAGTTTTCCCTTTTGTTTTGTTTTTCTGCTGCGTTCGCAAAGTTTTAAAGTTAATTTAATGCTTCACCAATGCCTGAGTCATAGACAATGAGCCTTGAAATTGAAAAGCCACTCTACGCCTCCTGAGATTTCCCCCTCTCACTCTTTCTCTCTCTCTCTCTCTCTCGTTCTCTCTCACCTGACCGCAACCCATTTTTTTGCCAATAAAAGTTGCAGTCGCTTAGGCGCGACAACAAAAGCTAAAACAAAAGCAGGACGAGCGCAAATTGAGTCCCTTTCGACTCAAAGTTGAAGGTGCTTTGTGAGTTCCCTGTGGACAGAGCTTTACACCTGGCGAGGCGCTACATATTTTTCACACATTATAGCGGCAGAGTCGGCAGCCCGCTGAATTGGCAGAGTTACCAAACTGTTTTGCTTGTTTGCATAGCCCGTTTCCCCAGCTGGGGATACACTTTTAGGCGTTTGCTCACCTGAACAGAGCTCGGCTCATAATTGAACCCTATGGCACACTCACTCACACATACACACAGACACACTCTGCTGAGCAAATTTGTTTGAGTTTATGCTTTAGGAAGCGTAAAAATCGCCAGCTAAAGCGATTTTTTGGCGCTTGCATTTTATGCTGCTTGCACTTTGAGCAAAGTACAAAAAATTTTGTAATCGAATTGTTTACATGGGACAATGGCATATTAAACCACATTATGATAAGCAAAGAACTGTTATTTTTAGTTAGCAAAGGGGCAGAAAGGCTATAAGAAAATGAAATATGCATGGGGCTGAACGATTTCTCAACCACATTGAAGAAGAATTCTATTCTTATTATTATATGAATAAATGTTTATGTGGCCAGCAAAACTAAGAGGTAAACGTGCTCTTGATCTGAGCTGCCGGTCCGTCTCATGAAACGCATGAAAACATCTCTTGAAAAAAAAAAAAAGAAATAACAACTTTTGAAATTATCAGAATATAGTACAAACATTGCTAAACCAAGTAAGAAGGCTCTAGTCGAGACTGTTCGACTAGGAGATACCCTGAACCATCCAATCTGATATTCTCTGCTAACTGCGCAGTAAGCAGCGACTGCACTTGGGCTGCACTGCAGTGTGGGCAATATTATGAGAATTTATTTAATGAATATATTTGTAGACTAACAATCCTAATGAAACTTTCAGAACGTAATCATAATGTTGAAATGTATGAACGGACGAACGGACAGGGCTATATCGACTGAGCTCGTCGTGCTGATCAAGAATATATATACTTTATGGGGTCTGCGATGATTCCTTTTGTCCGTTACTTTTACTTACTTTAATTATTCACAAACATATTAAACCCTGGTTTCCCATTTCAATGGATTCAGGGTACAAAAATGTTTATAAATTCAATAGAATATAAACGCTTTATGAAATTGCCATTTCAACACACAATTTTTAAAATGCAAGCAGAACTCAGGTTTGTAAATAGATGAATACATATAATTTTGATTATATTCTAAATCAGATAGCTCCCTTTAATCTGTGTTTATTTATTTTATTTTATTTTATTTTCAATAATAGGTATAGCAGCCAAAACGATAATAAAAATAATAATAGATAATAATAATAAATAACAAAATATTATTTTACGTTTCAAATTTTATCAGCAAGCTAGACAAAACATTAAATAAATATAAAATGAAATATCAAGGCAATAAGACTTTTATAAAGAAAAAAGACCATAAAAAACATGAAATTTGTAATTTTATATATAATTTTTAGATGAGACGCACTATAAGAATTTATGAACAATTTTTATTGTTATATATGCTATATATATATATATATAATTGACTAATCGACTAATTCTTATTTAGGAAACTCATTGAAAAACGATTGGAATGAGCAATTTATCAGAATTCTGTCGACCTGCCTCACTGCATAGATGCCTCTGCTAATTGTTAGCTTTAAGTCTATATGCCAAAACAGATATACCAAATGCCAGCAAATAATCCATTGCTGAGCTGTTTATCAAATACACACACACACACGCACACACATATATATAAACAGTTAGATAGACAAATACCAACGCAATGCCACACACACTCGCGTAGCTAATCAACAAAAATGTTCCACATTCGTACATCAATGCGGGTTAAATTCGAGTGAAATGCACTTTCAAATATTTATGTGCAAATTTCGATGGTAGAATTTCGTTTTCCTGTTGGTTTTCATATTTAGTTTTGTTTTTATACCCTGAACCCATTGAAAATGGGAAATCAGGGTATAATGTTTTTGTGTAAAAGTATGTAACAGGCAGAAGGAATCATCGCAGACCCCATAAAGTATATATATTCTTGATCAGCACGACGAGCTGAGTCGATATAGCCCTGTCCGTCTGTCCGTCCGTCCGTCCGTCCGTCGGTCCGTCCGTCCGTCCGTCCGTCCGTCCGTCCGTCCGTATGAACGCCGAGATCTCAGAAGATATAAGAGCTAGAGAGCTGAAATTTTTTGTGCATACTCGTGAATACCATACGCAGTACGAGTTTGCTTTATTTTTTCGATAACTCATCCGATAACTTTTTTATCGAGAATAATCGAAAAATTGATTTTGTTTTTCGAGCCTCATCGGAGTACTATTAGACATAGAGACTTCAGATTTACTGTGTATATATATATGATGAATACAAACATTTTGTAATCAACAGATTTTGGATACCACGCCCCTTCGCCCCAAATTTGTAAAAAACGTATTTCAAGTACTAGAGACTTGTGCTTTGGAATGTACACACATTTTGACCATATAATTACGCCCTGAAAATTTCATTAAGATCGTATGTTTACAAACGAAGTTATTCACCAAGTAAATTCTCATACTATCGCCCACACTGCAGCGCAGCCCAAGCGCAGTCGCTGCTTACTGCGCAGTTAGCAGAGCGCGGGCGCGTGAGGGTGGATGCATGTGTATGTATGTGTGCGTGCATAAAAGAAGTGCAGAATGATAAGAATATCAGCTTGGAGGGTTCAGGGTATCTCCTAGTCGAGCAGTCTCGACTAGAGTCTTCTTACTTGTTTTATTTCTTTTTCGCTTTATATATTTAAAAGTCACTCGAAGCTGGCCTTTCCCAGCAAGGGGCCAGCACTCGACGGCACTAACATGCCGATAAATACTCGCACACACACTCCTACAGACACTCACACACACAAGCCACATGCAAATATTGCCATGCGTCGAGCGTCGAGCGTCAAAAGTCATTTGGCCAAATAACGCTGCATACTTCTGCGCGCGCGATTCAAGTGCGGTTATTGCCGCGCTCTTAGCGCACTCTGCAGTCAGCGAGGGTGTCGGGCTGTGGGCAGAGCATGCTCATGCCATGGGACCTTTGTTAGCCTCAAGCGCCCAAACAACAAGTACTTCGTAATTACAACAGTCACCAAACGCCAAAGAAGCAGCTGTTGGACCAAGAAAAGAAGAACAAAATGCTGGAAAGGTCAGGCAATTAGAGCTATATACTCTGTTATTAAATAAGTAAACATATAGGTACTGTTTTAAGCTAGAAAACATCTTTGACATTAATAATGATTGTATACCTTGGAGAATTTTCGAGTTGCTTTTCCATATTGTTTTCATACCTAATCCTCATTGAAATGGGAAATGGGTATATTGGACATTAAAAGTATGCAAAAAAGAGGCGTGGCAGACCCCATGAGGTACATGGCTGACCGTCTGTCCGTACATCCTTATGTATGAACGCGTCGACCTTAGAAGATATATGAGCTAGAGACTTAAATTTTTTTTCTTGTCACGCGCAAATTTTAAATTAAGACTCGTGCACATTTTATAGAAATTAGTTTTTTTTTACTATCCACAGCTAAAAGAAACTTGAATTAGTTACTTGTTTCCACTTCTATTTCTATTTCAGCACCTCCACGCCTAGTTTTCCGCCTCTTGAGATGGGATTACAAAGAAGTTTCAGTCACGGCCTTTAATTAAATGCTTGACCGAAAAACCAAAAATTTAACACATGAATTTTCATTCAGATATCATCTGCAGCTATAATCTATTTGGGCAGCTGCTGTTGTTGTTGCAGTTGAGTATCATATACGAATACAAATACACAAGTTAATTTCATGTTGGCGCAAAGGAAATGGCACTGCAAACAAAGCAAAAGACAATGGCCGAGCAACGTGCAGGACGCAGCCGAAGGGCCCAGACAGAAATTAAATTGAAATTGTGCTACGTGCAACAGCATCAGCAACAGCCGTGCAGCAGGCTAAAAGGGAAATAAAGCACAAGCCATTGCCACAAAAAAAGGAAAACAGAAAAGCTGTGCAACAACAAGTGGCCAGGCAGGCAGGCAGGCAGGCAGGCAGGTTGCCAGGACATACGGCGACACGAGGACAACACTAACGACAACGACAACGGCAACGGCAACGGAAGCAGCCGGTTGCAACCGGCAGCTCAACTGTGTTATTATACAAATGCAGGCAGGCCTCTTATAAGTTGAAAATTGTCTCAGATTTAGCAAGAGGTAAAAACGTGTACGAACAAAAAACTAGCTGCAGCTGCATGACAACTTTTTAATGCCCTTGCCTGGCCAGGAAGAAGAAGAGTTTAACTAGAGCTTAGGCAATGATTGAGTTGCCGCTGGCTACAGTTAATGCTAGCGAATTTATATATCTGCGGAATGGACTTGACTGGGTACATATATATACATAATTGTGCTGTTGTACATCTAAACAAAAATAGGAAATGAATATAATTGATTACTTATTTAAGTTTAAATAGTTCGCATGTAACAATTAAAGTTGTAAGATTCCAATATAAATATATTTTTATGTATTCTCCATTCTACTTTAGGGTCTCTATAGAAATTTATGTTTTGAAATATATACATTTTCCAAATTTGTAGATGTATAAGAAATAATATAAAGGGATCCTTGTATATATTCTCGTAACCTAATACTCAACATTAAAATCTCTTATGAAAGATGCTAAGGCATAAACAAAATTTAGGATGAAATATAAAACTAAAGATATTTGGCTAATAGATATTGCCAATAGTACAGATACGTATTACTAGTAATAAAAAAATTATTCGATTACCTAATACTTACTTTCAATTAATCGGTACGATTCAATAATCAACAGTAGCAATTTATTGTGTATCATGTATCATTATGATTATTCGTAACATCCCTACCTATTACTACGTATCTATACTTTATATTATTTGCACAATTTCCCAGATATTAAATTGTGCTTGGAACAGCTAATGGATATTTCCCATAACCCATTACTGATTGTGCTTAAGTAAGGACATTAATATATTAATAATCCTGATTGCACTTTAAAGACAACCCCTTTTAGTAACTTTGAACTGAATTTTTCATACAATTCGGTTTCAATAAGCAAATGTTTTATGCGTGATGGGTAAAGCATTAACTTTGCTTTGGCCTAACGTGATTTCCCCAGTGAGCTTGTGCGGGCGGGCAGACCTAATCACATAGCCATTATACACTGTGGCGTTTGGCCATAAAACAGCAGATGCAAACAAACAAAAGGAGCTGCGAGCCGAGGCGGGACGGGGCCAGGCTGACTGACACTGAGACTGAGACTGAGACTGAGACTGAAGCCAGCCACAGCAAAGGAAGCGCTCAACATTATTTAGGTTTAATCAGCAAAGCAGATTTGCATGGGACAGTTGCCTGTGCAGCAATGAAATAAACCAGCTGGAATTGAAAGATAGACCCCGAGACAGTGCCAGACATGGAGAAATGGCTAGCTAAACACACACACAAACACACACACACAAACGCACACACACGCTTACTACTAGTGAAACATCAAACAAATGGCAATCCTCACTAACTCTTGCTGCAGCTGGGTTTAGTTTGGAGCGGTTCGGTTTCGGTTCGCTTGGTTGGCCCGAGCGCACAAAGGCAAAGACTATTATAAACTGTTGACAACTGGGGAAATGAACTTTTCAGGCAAAATGACAAACGTCCGACAGCCCGACAGCCTGACAGACTGACAGACTGACTGACTGAAGGACAGACGGACTGACCGGACCAGCTGACCAGCGCAAAACACGCCATTCTGCATTTAAATTAGATGATGCCCTTTTAAAAGCGGAAATACAAGCGTTCGAGAAATGCGTGTCTAAACGCATTTCGTGCGATTTCGCACAAAAGTGTTAATTAAAAAACATTGCCGAAGGATCAGAAATGTATGATGTATCAGAATGTATACTAGAGAAACGAACAAAAATATATAAGGGAAAACAATTTATTGAAATTCTTCAATTGCATGACTTAAATGGCAATTTAAAAAAAAAAAACATCCCTAAATGGATTTATGTTATAGAATCATGCCTCAAACTTCCATTTACCAAAAAATATATATAGATTCTTTTATAGCCGCCAAGGCAGTTCTACCTTCTAAGAAATTCGATGAAAAATAAAATTCGATTGCTCTTTCAATACCAAAATAGCATCAATAATTGAAAGATTGAATTAGAATCAATCGATCAGCTGCCAATTCAATTTAATTTGCCCCCCCCCCCCCAAAAACAAAAAAAAAAAAAAAAAAAAACAAAAAAATGAAAACGAATTTTGCATAAAATGGGGCAAATAAATTATTTACAAAATTTTTCAACAACTTAAATGACAATAAAAATCACTTGTTCCATAAAAGTGTCCCATAAAATATATTTTCGGCTATTAAATGTAATTTTGGTTTACGAGAATTTTGCCTCTCGCTAACAAAGAAATTTACTTCACTTTAAAGCTTCCTTTAACATTTTGTTCTTCTCTTGGAAATCAAGCAAATTACTCATACATGAATAATAGAAAATAAGAAGGGAAGCCCTTTTAAATAGCTCTCTTTATTTAATGATGAACAAATTAAAATTTTCGGCTTGCAATCGATGCTGAGCACTCAATGAGAAGCAATTATTTTTCGCAGGGAAGCAAAATATCTCACAACGATTCGAGCAGGAGGGCAAAAAACAGCATTTGCTACGAATGACTCGCATTTCTGTGTATTTTTTGCCTCTAGTGGAATAAAAAGCAAATTAAGCAACATTCGCTTGGTGGCAGAGCAAGGGCAACAAAAAAAAAAAAAAAAAAAAAAAAAAAAAAAAAAAAAAAAAAAAAAAATGACGTGTCGAAACACGTTTTCCTGCGAATCCATTACGATAAATTGCAACAAATTTTTGCTCAACTGTTGTATGTATGCGGTGTGTGGTGTGTATAAAAAAGAACTCCTGCAACATTTGAAAAGCGCCTTGAATGCGAAACATTCGCTGGAGATGCAAAAAAAAAATTGTACTACAGTCATCGAACCAATCTCCTGTTTTTCTTCCAATTTTTCTTTTATTCCTGTTTTTTGTGCATCTAACGAAAATTGCTTTCGGTGATTTTTATTGGATTTTCACATGGACCTAATACAAAATTCATAACAGCCAAAAAATATCAACTGCAATTGCAACTGCCAGCTGCCTACTGCCTACTGCAATGAGCGACGGCGCGCCGCAGTTGCCAGTTGCTTTATCGCCATTTAAAATGTATTTTCAGTCCGTTTTTGATGGCTGGACGACACTCGCTCCGACAAGCTCTTCTCCATGCACTATTCATGCTAGTGGAGCATACGGCATTAAGCATCGCTTATACGCAATTGAGAGTGCGCTTACTACTTAGCAATGCTTATACGAGAAATTCGCATCAATAAATACTTTCCCCCATTTTTTTTTTAAATTAATTCTCATGATGTTGGATCGATAACAATAATTGTTTGTCTGTCTGCCTCCATCTGGGTATATATAACTGCTCATTGAAAATGGTAATCATAAGTATCCTGGAATAATACTCCTTCAATTCGAATTGCTTCTTTGGTTATTTTCAAGTTGAGAAACAAGCAAAAGTCACCCGATATTAGTATATCTATGTATAACACATGCTTTAGCATATATGTATGTATGTATATATATATATATATATATATATATATATATTCAAATATTTAGACGACCTCTCCTAACGCTATTCTCCCACTGCGTATCCCAAAAGAAATTTTATGCGCACAAATGTCTTATGCTAATATTATTATTTCCTTTGAGAATATTTTATCCAATCCTTATCATTTTCTAGAGTATTCAAAGTGCGTTCCGTTGGAATTTGCTTTTATGATTTCCATTTGGAAGTTGACTGCACTGAAAATTGTGCGCAAATTAAATTTGCGCATTTCGCTAACTTAGCTGAGTCGATTTTGTCTTTTTTTTTTTCCTTTTTTTGCAAGTATGGGATATTCGTTGTACTTACCCAGCGAAAGTGTTGAGTGACGTGCGTTGAGTTGTTGTTGTTGTAGCTTCAGTTGTTGTTGGTTGGCTGTGGCTGTTGCTTTTGTTGTCTCGCTATTAACTTGCCTCAGTGGTTGTCGTTGCTGTTGTTGTTGCTCTGATGACTGCAGCTGGAAGCGGGCGATGGCCTTTTTTTCGTTTTGGCAATGGAACAAACACAACAAATATGTTGATGAATGTTCCATAATTAATTGAGAAATTATTTCAAAAATATTTGTATAGCTATTTTGTTTTTGTTTTTTTTTTTAATGATTTGTTTTATTTCAGCTCTTTGCGTTTTGTTAGGCTTTCATTGGTTTTAAACTCGTTTTAAGTGGTGAATTTAATGACGTGCGTTTGGGATTTATTTAATTATTATTACCATTTGTTGTTGCATTTATTGTGTGTGCTTTTGTTGTTGTTGTGGTTGTAGTTGTTGCAGATGTTGCTGAATGATTGAATGGCAGTTGCAATTGATGATTGGGCGCTTGATTGGCTGGTTGCTTGGCTGATTGACTGAATCGAATTTGAATTGGTATTTTTGATATTTTTGATCTGGGTTGGAATTGCGTTTGCATTTTTGTTATTAATTGGCAAAGTTTAGCTTATTTAGTTTAGTTTAGTCGAGTTGAGTTTGAGTTTAGTTTAGTGTTATTTAGATGCAAAAAGATACAGAGAAAAGATACAAAGATACAGATGCAATTTGAATTTAGCATTTTAGACTATTTTATTTTAATTTTTTGTTTGTTGTTTTTTTTTTTTTTTTTTTAACTACATTTTCCTTTATAATTATGAACACTTTTGTTATTGTTGGTTTCTCTATGAGGTTTATCAATTTCTTTTGTAAATATTTTGTTTTCTTTTTTTATGGCTTCAATTTTATTTAAATATTTGCATTACGCATTAATATGTGGTGTACGATTCGCTTTTTATTATATAAAAAACCTTATTTAAATTAAATGCGTAATTGCATTTTTGCTGTGCGGTATTAAAAAAGAAGAAATAAGAAGAGATTAAAAGATAAATTCTCATGAGTATTTACGGTTGTTTCATTTTATTTTATATACTACAATATTTGCTAAATTAGCTATTGTGAAACATGCAAATGAGAGCGAATTAATGAATGATTAATGAAGAGCAGATTTTTACATTGAATTCCATAACGTATTGATATTTGACTTTAATTCATTTTTAATTTTTATATCCATTTGAATATTTATTAAAAATTAAATTACAAACAGATTTTAAAATAACATAACTATTATTTGTCTTTTATAAGTTAGTTAAATACAAATATGTATATATATATGAATATAGGCATATTTATATTCGGAAAAGTATTTGAATTCCATATGGGAAATTAGCTAAAAGTATGCTTTGCTTTTTAAAAAAAAAAGGTAACGCTTTTATTTGTGTTGTAAGCGAATAATATTCATGGACAGGTTCTCCCTTCATAAAAAGGATTTTATATCTATAATATACAAAAATATATATATATATTTTTTTGTACTTTTTGAGAGTGGATATATAGCCTACTTCGTATGAACATAATAAATCAGGCTCAGTGGTCGTTGGAGCACCTCTATTATCGTCTTGCTCTTCCTTTTTAAAGTGAATTTTAACCAAATTACAATGAGAGTCCCTCAATCTCTCTGCCATTCTTTTCTCTTAATTCAAATCAACTACTACTACTACAACTAATTTCGAAAAAATCCCTATAGTCGCTCATATATAAAATTTTCAGTGATTATCACGTTAACATATTGGGCCACACTAAAGCTACTTTCAAAGGAATGCTTTTTCTCCTCCTTAAAATGGTTTCCATATTGATTTATAAAAAAAAGAACCCGAACCATTAAGATTTTTTTCCTTCGAGCCGTAACAGCTCGTAATTAAATGCCTTCGGATAAGCCATCCCATTTATCTGTAAGCGCTGCCAGCGATGTAATTTGATCATATTTGTTTCCTCAACATAATAGCTGTGGCAATTGGTTTCACTGCCAATTTGCTGATGAACAAAAGAGCTGGCCACAAATTAAGCTGCTGCTGCTGCTGCTGTTATTGTTGTTGTTCTTGTTGTTATTGTTGCCCAACACTGCACGCAATTTGCGGCATTATTGCGCACTGTCCGCCGTCAAGCGTTCTGTAAAGCCGTGCAAATAAACATCTTCAGTAGCCACCCTGTTGCATTGTTTCTGGGCATTACAGCACAAAAGCCAATTGAAATTGAAGTGCAGGTCCTTGTAGGTCGTGAAAGAGCCATTATTGGGCGGAGGCTGGGAATTTTCAACTATTTCTAATTAAACACCGGAGCAGAGAGAGGCTTTAATTTACTTTGCCCAACAGTTATGCCCAATCATATTTGTGAAAGTGTCTGGAAAGCATTCGCAGCATTCGATTGCGCCGCTCACAAAACTGTCACAGCTCATAACATCCCATTCAATACAAAGCAAAAGAATAGTAAGAAGCAGCATGGGAAGCAATTCGCCTTGTCACGCCCCGACTCGTGCCCCCAACACGTGCCACGATTTACTGACAAAGTTTCGAGGGTCGCCACTCGAAAGCTGTAACGAAAGCAACTAAGCATTAGTTTAATGCGGCTGCTCCCTGTCCTCTGGTAGCTCGATTAGATAACTATGAGTGCTACGAGTGCTCGTCTGTTTGGATAGCTGAGCGCAAAGTTGAACAAAAGTCACTTTAAGCAGCAGCCATTGAAATTTCCGTTATGAGAGCGAGCCATGAACCACACAAAAAAATGAAAAGAGCACAAAAAAAAAAACAAGAAAAGTATTATAATAAAAGGATAACAAAAACTGGCAACAGTGGCAGAAAGCTATGTGAAAGGCTAGCCAAATACCCTACATGAAAAGGCACCATAGAACGTTGATCGAATTGAATCAATTTCGATATGTTAAAACGATATTTATCGATATTACATATAATGGAAAATATTGTACATATGCAATGCAGATCTATTATTTCTTCTTTGAGCAATCGTTTCTCGTTTATTTTCTTCTTCTATCTTTGCAGTTTTACATTGTTTATATGTATACAAAAAAATGTAGAAACTATTTCTGTTAAATTTTCAAAATTAAAAAAAAAAGAAACTTTTCTTGTTTCACTAGTGGTTATCTAACCATTTCTATTTTATTTATTTATTTAATTTATTGTGAAACAATCAATGGGCAGAGTTAACTTTTGTGCAACAGTTATTTAACAGCCCGACATTATGGATTAATGTTGAATGAACTTGAAGAACGTGGGGCCTTCCAGTGTTGCAGAATGCTCTGTGAATCAGAAATCTTGCCAAGTGGCCAACTGAGCGCCGTTGCTCAAACGTTATCTACTTCCTCAGCGCGCCAATTTAATATACCCTCTAAATACCCTTTGGGGCACACAGAAATGTCAAAAGCAAAAGAGTTGAGCCACTATCCAAAAAACGAAAGCTGAACGAAATATGGGCAGCAAGGCAACAATACAAAGAGAAATCGAGAGAGAGAAAGAGAGAGAGGAGAATGGAAAGGAAATCACTCGGCTGGTTGGTCATTGCTGTGTTTGGTGTTGCTAAAGAGCGTTGTTATTTATGACAATTTCATTGTCTTGTCTGCTCGCTGCCGTTTTTACTTCCGCCTTTGGCTTGTGCTTATGCCTCGACCGACAGGGCACACGAATAGGAGCAGAGAGGAAGAGAGCAGAACATAGGATAGCATCACCTTTGCCTTTGCCTTTTGTAGCATACTTTTATGCGCGCGGCGTTATCAAACGTTTCCGCGCTGTTACGCACAGCGTTACTAGGCAAAGGGAAGGGCAGAGGGCACACGTTGATAGTTTCAAGTTTAGAGCTGGTAGACATATAAGAAGCTGATTTCCCGGTTTGGTTTCCTTCTAAATTCAATTTGATGGCAGCTCCGCATATTCAACTTACACTACTCTATAATAGTATTCAAGATTGTTTGCAACTATTTCTGATTTAACGGGTAAAACCGTCAACCTTTGAGATTTTGCTAAATGTTGCCTGTAAGCATACAAATGTAACTTGTTTTGCATGCTAGAAAAAACTTGTAACTTGAGACTTAAATGTTCATCATGTACATCATTGTAACTTTGATGAAGTCGGAAATTTGTTTAAATTTGTTTAAGATAGCATCCTATAAAAATACTAAACTTTCAACGAATTAGAATGAACTTGACTAAGGGGCAAGTTTTCTTTGTTAGATTCGTCAAGTTCACAGCAATTGTTTTTTGATAAAAAATACAGTATATTACGAAAATAATTATGTGATTTGAAAAAAGTTGTATGTATATAGAAAAATAAGGTGCTTTATTTTATGTATTGGTATATATTTTACAAGTCAATAGCATTCTTTATACTCAGGTTCGCAAATTGATTATATAAATATGATTTATTAATTTGATTTATTCTGTTCATAGATAATTATTTAAATATTTACTTTTGTAGGGTGCCAAAGGGCCCTTTTTTTTGTAATTGACTTGGAATCACAGCTCTTGGCTAACACTATAATTGATGAAAAATCTCAACCCATTGAGGACTTTACAGCAATATTTGCTCATATTTTCACACAACATGACAACATAACTATATAACCAATTATAACAAAGTAGATAAATAAGAATAAAATAAGAATTATTAATTTTATATATTTATTTGAATAAATTAGGCAGAATAACTAATATTTATAAAAGCAATTACAATTAACATTATTAAAATTCAACTACATATATTGCTTTCAATGTCAGTGTTGTCTCTGTTCAATTATTTCCATTTCCATTCCATTACAAGGCCTTGCTTGGAGAGTGTCTGCCGGGCAACTGTCTCTGGCGTCCCTCATGTTATCATTCCTGTCTATAATTTTTTTCACGCACTCTGATTTGCACTGCTTTTTAAGCATCTCTATTTGTGTGCGTCTCTCAATGTATGTGTGTGTGTGTGCATGCGAGTGTGTGTGTATGTGTACTGTCTCTGTTATCAGTTCAGAGAACTCAGCGTTCATTGATGGAAAATTTGAGCGCAAGTGTGTTTTGGCGAGAGGCTGAGTTTTTTTTAATTCGCAGCTTGAGTTTGAGTGAAAAATTCTGGAAGTGGCTCAGGCTCTCACAGCTCGAGAGTTGCCGAGCTGTGTTTACACTTGGAAGCGACGAGGACGAGGACGAGGACAACGATTGCCGAGACTGCCAATTGTTGCAAACGGCAGCCGCTAGTCGGGATAACAACCAACCAGCCAGGCAGTCAGCCAGGCGAGTCCTGTGTGCCATGTCTTCGTTTTTTCTTTTTTTTTTTTTGCATTTGTCGAAGAGTCCTTTTTGCTACGCATACAAAAAGTGAATGTATATATGTATATATATATATATATTTATGTATGAGCAATTTGAGCAGCAGTTGGATTAGAACTTGTTTGGGTTAGTAGCTGATATTTTTCGGGCGAGTCTTAGGAATTCTATTTAATTAACCCTTGGCTGGCAATTGTCATAAATCTGCGCACGCCAGCAAAAATGCTCCTTTAAGTGTTTTATGGCTGGCGCATGTTGGCGAAAGATGAGCGAATGTTGTTGTTGTTGTTGTTGCTGTTGCTGTTATGTGCTCCAATTCACACATATATATACACACACACACAGAGAAGCACATACTTGCTCTCTCTGATAGGCACTCTCTGATAGACAGCAACAACAATAGATTTGCAACTTGTTTGCTTTGCTGCTGCTGGTGCTGCTGACTCCTCCGTTCCTGCCTCGTTGCTCTTTATTTATGATTTCTTTTTTCCTGATTAGGATAGGCTTTTGATCTATGATGAAAATCAGTTAACCAAGCGTGCAACACTCTGCGGCGGGCAACACAGCCAAAGCAAACATAATGAGCAATTAAAAACTTTTGCAACACAATTTCAATCGTGCCACCTAACCTCAACACTGGCCTGCCGCACTGCGTGGCCATTAAAAAATAAAATCAACAACAACAACAATAGTAACAACATAAACATGGCTGAGTTCGTGTCGCTGGGACACGGAGTCGAGCCCCAGCTGTGGCAACAATGATGGATGCGAGCTGAGGCTGCTTAAGCTGCACGTTGTCTGCCACATGTTGCAGCAACTGCAACGACTCTTGGTTGCCACAAATTTCGATTTGATACTCAGCGTTTAATGCACTCAAGGACTCGCCGAACGGGCTGCCTTAAATCTAAAGTGATCCTTAGTAAATTCATTATTTTTGCTTTGAAAATTTATTTCGAGAAACGTATCTGTCTTTTAATATATGAGAGAAGAGAAGAGAAATCTTTCAAATAGAACCTTCAGCGTAGAACTGAACAACTTCAAAATTCAAAATAAATCGAGCTTAACTTATAATATAGTTTAGCTTCCTTTTTGAATATATAATAATTTATATATTTAATAATTAATATACAATGATAATAATAAAAATAATAAATTTATTCTAAATAATTATTCAATTGTAAAATTGTAAAATTGTTTTTATTTTAATATGAGATTCTTATTAATTATAAATCAAATTATTAATCAATAAACTAATTGTAATAAAATAAGAACTAAATAAATGCGTGTGTGTGAGTTTACCTGACTATCAAATGTGAAATCTAACAAAAGTGTGCCCTCCCTCGCGTTCCTACATGCTTTTCGACGCCTGAACCTGCCTCCACTATTTGTGGGTAACCGAAAGTTGTAAATCTTCCAACTTACGTTTAGTGCAACAAAGTCGCGTTTCATATGATGGACATAAACGAGTAAGCAGAAAACTTGAGCAGCAATGGGCGGAAGCTGGGTCAGGGTGGGAGCCGTACACAAAGCAGCAGAAAAGGTTAAAGTTAGGGCTGCCACCCGGGGAAAGCATCGAGCTCCACAAGAAATTCGGAAGAAAGAAAAAATATGCAAGAAAATAAAAGAAAATTCGATGCCGGCGACGTGCTACAAAATCAAATAGAAAAGCAAAAACGCAGACGCAAGAGCGAATGAGCAATAAAAGTGCGTGAAGACAAAATAGAAAATGCCGAGGAACGGAGCTGGGCGAAGGGAGCCAACAGTCGACAGTCAGGACGAAAAGGGCGAGCCAGCAATACGATGACGAGGTCGAAATTAATACGAGAAATCACATTAAAACTTCCATTCGAGAGGTCGTGAAAACTGAGTGAGAGTTGGAAAAACGGGAGCTGGTGCGGGGGTTGTTGAAGCTTTTTCGGCTGGGTTAAAGACGAAACATATTGTGCGTAGACGCACGAGGAAGAGAAAGCAAAAAAAAAAAACAAAAAAAAAAGTGAACGAGCACAGAGAAACGCGCGCGCTTCGAGTCAGACGCACAGACAACGTGTTTATGTTTAAGTGTTTGGGGTATACACAGAATGCGGGGGCGTCACACGCACACACACATGCATATATAGGTTACATATATACATACATATATAAAGTGGAGCAATTTAGACGGCTTGATATGTATTGGTGTTCATTCTTTCTGTGCCTTCAATTTGTGTTTTAGCATTTAGGTGTGTTAGATACATACACACGCACACATATTTATACATGTATATATATGTATATGCTTTTATGATGTCTACACTGTCGCTTATCAGGGACCTACAACAACAACAACAACAACAACAACAACAACAGCAACAGCAAAAAGAGAGGACAA
This sequence comes from Drosophila navojoa, assembly GCF_054131105.1. Taxonomy (NCBI): domain Eukaryota; kingdom Metazoa; phylum Arthropoda; class Insecta; order Diptera; family Drosophilidae; genus Drosophila; species Drosophila navojoa. The sequence goes on along the minus strand of NC_142891.1, from coordinate 28,090,469 downwards.
CAGTGAGCTATGTTTGGTAATATCTTTGAAGCGGGCTGATTTTAATGAAGATAGCTTAAGCTGAATGACAGCTAGGGCAGGTCTCTAAGCATGTGTGTGTGTCTGTGTGTGTGTGTTGGCTAGGCAGCAGGTGAAACGCCGCTGGCTCAACTAAACACTGGACACTGATAGATGACACTGACAAGGAGTAGTCGGGGAGTAAGCAGCGTCAGCGTCAGCAGCTGAAGCTGATTTTGGCATTGATGAAAGAGAGGCGGACTAAATTGGAGCTCTAATGGCGAGCAGCTGCACCCAGCATGAATCTATGGACGGCAATCACATTGAATCTAAATAAGATAATTTTTAAGGTAACTAAATGTTAGCTAATTGAAGCAGAAGTTTCTAGAAGTCTTTCTAATTGAATATAAATATTGCACATAATAAAAGTTTATAAAATTAAGATTTATTAACTATCACAAGGAATTACTATACGGAAAGTAAAAATATTAGAAGTACATGTTGTAGATTATATAGATAGAAATACTAGAAACTGATTGCTTAAGCCCTGAACCTATGGAAAGCAAGTAAGAAGGCTCTAGTCGAGAGTGATCGACTAAGAAATACCCTAAGCCCTCCATTCTGCACTTCTTTTATGCACACACACATATACATACACCCACACGCACGCATAAGCCCGCGCTCTGCTAACTGCGCAGTAAGCAGCGACTGCGCTTGAACTGCACTGCAGTGTGGGCAATATTATGGGAATTTATTTGCTGAATACTTTTTGTTTTGCAGACGGAATATCCTAATGAAACTGGACGTAATCATGACATTAAAATGTATATACATTCTAAAGCACAGCTCTATAGTACTTGAAATAAATGTGTGAAATTTATAAATGTAGGGCGAAGGGGACGTGGTATCCAAAATCTGTGAATTACAAAATGTTTGTATTCATCATATGCATATACACAGGAAATCTAAAGTCTCCAGGTCTAAAGTATTCATTTGAGGCTGAAAAAACCAAATCAATTTTTCGATTATTCTCGATAAAAAAAATTATCGAATGATTTATAAAAAAAAGGACAAACTTGTACTTCGTATGGTATACACGAGCATACATACCGAATTTCAGCTCTCTAGCTATTATAACTTCTGAGATATAGGCGTTCATAGAGACGGATGGACGGACAGACGACTCAGCTCGTCGTGCTGATCAAGAAGATATATACTTTATGGGGTCTACGGTGATTCCTTCTGCCTGTTACATACTTTTCACAAAACCATTATACCCTGAGTTCCCATATTCAATGGGTTCAGGGTATAATAAGAAAACAGGCAAAAGAAGGCGTGACAGATATCAGGCGACGAGCTCAGCCGATTTACCCCTTATATATCACGGGCAGATCGAATTTGTTTTCAAAAATCGATAACTACTCCCGTTTTTTGTAATCTATAAAAAACTCTATCGGCTATCAAACGATATCTGCTACATCTGTATAGCTAAAGCAGCAATATTTCCAACACACATAGATTTGTGTTTATTTTATAGAATTCGGAATTTTGTATAAGGCTGAAATAACTATTCGAAGAGTTGAGGTTATCTCATAGCCGAACAGCCTCGACTAGAGGTATTTTATCTAAATGTTGAAGTAACTATTGTAGCCAATCGTAATTATGAGTGCATGGAGAACCATTTCTTTACATAAAATCGTAGAACTACACAAAGTGCAACTGCATTTGCCAAAGGCAAACTTGAATTTAAAATGCTGTAGAAATATTCACGAGATTTGAAACTGCAATTTAAATCGATAATGTCACCAATAACCTCGTTCTCTGACAGATCAACCAAAAAATAAAAAATATAATAAAATAATAAAAACGAACCAGGAAAATGCTCTGAGGCTTTTCGCTGGAATTGTGACTGGGATAAAATGCGTTAAAGGGAGGAAATACTTCTGGAAATATTCGTGGAAGCCCTTGAAACTATGCTGAATGGATGTATCGCACTGAAATCGAAATTTAAAACATATTGTACAATAAGAAAAATAAAAATGAAAATATTTATTTATTGAACTCTGACAATTTATTGGATCTTTAATTTGTGAAGAATAAATATGTATGTATAATAAATCAAGTAATTGGCGGAAGAGAAAATAATTTGAAGTGTGCGTAAAAAATGGCAGCAGGAACTGCCGCTTGATTTGACCCTTTCTGTTTTCATACAAATATTTATTAATACTATTTAAAAGAAGATGTTTTACTTCACTTAAAAACTTGCAAAAAAATAATCTTGAACATTGAGTAGCAAATCAATTTATCAAATAATAATCTAATCTATATGAAAATCCGATAATATTATCGTGAATTAAAACTCATATTTTTTTTACACCTTCTATTGATTTGCACAAAAATATAATAGCAACCAAAAACATGTCAAACCGGAAAATAAATGTATGGATCTGGCCGTATATGAGTAATCTAGAGTCGGGAACGCCCGATGGCAATATTCTTACTTCAACTAAAGTACGAGCTAAAGTAAATATAACATGTAGGAAATTCAATGATCCCTTCAAATGTGTTTTTCATTAAATTTCATAGAGGTTTCATCCGTTGTATAAAAGTACCACAATAGTTTGGGATAAGTCCAATTAGATGACTGCAGCAACAATTTCTCTCTCTCTCTTTAAAACTATGTGCCAGACCAAATGATTGATGGCAAATCTGCGTGTGTGTCTGAGTGATTATGTGTGTGTGTGTGTGTGTGTGTGTGTGTGTGTGTGTGTGTACATAACTTGCCAATCAGAGAAACAAACACACACGCAACAAACACATAACAAAACTTTTCCTTGCCAATTTTTTTTTTTTTTTTTTTTGGAGTAAATTGAATGATAAGGCGGCACTTGACGAGTGGGTGTGGTCAGCATAGAAAGTTTCTCACACTGATTGATAGCAGGGCAAAAGTTAATTGCATGTGGAACACTCTAAAGCCCCACTCAATCATTTGCCGCCCCCTGCGTACTCCCCCGCGGGAGCAGAAACCGCAAAAATGCAATTCAAATGCAGCGAACATTGAAAATCTGGGCACAATGCAAATTGCAATTTAAAGTTGTTCATAATTAAAATTTAATTACCGCAGCGCCAGGCACAAATGTGAAAGAATGAATAAAGATGACTTTATCTATCAATAAATTGTTATAAATTATTGAGTTATTCAGTAATTCATTAATTATTACGCATACGACGCGTGAACAGCAGCAGCAAGTGGCTGGCACTCGGCCAGCTGGTTCGTTAGAGTCAGTTACCACTGTGCCAACAACTGTCAGACACAACAGTTATGAGACAAATAACTGACATGTGAAGCGCAGTGGAACGTCAAATACGAACTACTTTTGACTTTAAATTGAATAAACTTTGAGCAAGCATAAAATCCAAATTAAATTTAAAGCTTGCATTAAATTTAAATACTTCTGAGCTGAATTTAATTGAAATGCGAACTCGTTGAGAATTTAATTTAGTTATTTATTGTACATTTCAAATATGGAAAAACTCATTTTCAAAACATGTTTTAGCTTTATATGTATATGAAGTGTAGTTAGATTTTGCCCTAATTATTTTTTATAAAAATAATAAAACATATATATAAAATATATTAAATAATGGGGAATCTTTTCCTGACTTATATTTTAAATATATGAAGCAACAAACAGTTTTCCCTTTAATTTTCATTATTATATTTTTTCTTATTTTATAATATATTCATCATATTTCTGAAAAAGGTATTTCGGTACAAAGCAAATGCATATTGCTTCATTAATCTATTATTTATAATATTCCTAAGTGAGCGGTTAGCTCAGAAAATGGTTTATTACAAAATTAGGTTATTACTCAAAAAAAAAAAAAACAAAAAAAAATTAGGAATTTTTAACTAAGTTTATAAAGAAGGGTTTTTTAATGACAACATTAATACAAATCATCATCTTCATTTTTAATATTTCACAAATGTTATGTGAAAATATAACAGAAATTAAATAACAGGACTTAAATTCTTTATTTAAACTGAAATGATCTGCATGAATATACATATAAAGAACATATATGTATATACATATGTATATATACATATTCTCAAGGGTATGTAATTAATGCACTCTCACAAACAAACGAAATTTATTTATTCTTTCCAAGCAGAAACCACAAATCGTTAAAACCACAACCAAAATCACTTTTTTATGACATTGAAACAGCAATCGACAAAAGCTCTAAAGGGAATTTTATTTTCTGCAATCTGAAAACAAATAATAAATAATAAACAAGTTTGGAAGGGATATACAAATTAGTTACTTTGGGTTTATGCAAAATTAGTTAACTTATTTAAAATAATAGGAAACAGAAACCAAAAAATTCTCATTACTTGAGAAAATCAGATTTTTTGTTTTTAATTATCTTTTAATTCTGATAACAGCAAGTGGAAAATATTCTGCACTGGGATTTATAATTAAACACAAGCACTTTAAATAATATGTGTTCTCGCTATATATTTTGTATCCATATATTGTACACCTTTTAATTGCATTGCATAAATAATTTTAATGGAAAATAAATGATGTTTGAAATTTGCAGTTGCACTCGAATTGAATTAAACACACTTTAGTCAATACTTAATTTATGCAAATTAAATGAGCGTTAAATAACCTAGTGAAATCTCGCCTAGTGCTTTTCCCCTTTCACATTTCAGTGCCTAGTTCACACATAGCCCAGCACGACCAGGCGCAACAATTACAAATTTTCAGAGAGCGAGAAAAAGTCATAGCATACTTTTAAGCTGTTGCACAAAGTTCAGTGTGGATGCGGATGAGGAAGCGGGCTTGGGTTGGGCGAGAGCTTAGATTGTATTGTATACAATAAGTTGTAATTCTTTACCTTCGGATTGTATTAAGATTTCATTTTAATTGCTTTTGCTGCGAACTGTTAAAATTTAAAAATTTATTTTTGGTTGTTGTTGTGAACACACTTGAGTTGGAGTTTTGTTGCACGCATACACGCACTCACAGACACACACGCTGGCAGGCGCATACACACACACGCACACACTGAAACGCGCGCGCGGGCGATGCCAAAAAGGCGATAGAGAAGTTTATTGTTGTTGCTGCTGTTGCTGTTGTCGAAGCGGAGCGCGACACTTGAGCTAGTTGTAAGCGTTTCGAATATGTATATACATATATTCAAAAATATGTATATATTTATATATATTTATTAATTTTAATAATTTCTAATTTAATTTTAATTCAAATCTAATTAGGTATTGAAGTTAATTTGAATTTACTTCTGCCTTTGCTTTTGCTCTTCTGAGTTTAGTTTTTGCACAAACTGTTGGGCGCAGTTAAGAGACGCTTGACGAACATCGAAGCTAACGCGAGCAGCTCTGCGAGTAGATTGCGTCCTGTCTGGTTGTACCCTAACGACTTAATGCGCTCAACGCAGCTTTTCGCACGACCATGGACCTGAGCAGAGCGCCAGGAATAGTCGAGCCTTCCAAGCATCCACGGCAAAGAGAGACAGATGCCGAGAGCGAGAGAGACATACGTGAAGAGGGCGACAAAGAGAATGAGAGTGAGAGAGAGAGAGAGAGCGCAGCTCAACTGCTGTGTATGCTGTGGCTCAATATTTGAGTGAAAGCTGCACTCTCCACTGGAATGTTTACAGTTGAGCAGAGCAGCGACGCCGACTGCGACAAGAGCAGCGCGTGGGATGCTGCTCGCTGTTCGCTGCTTGCTGCTGGTCAATGTCTCTATACCTGCAAAAATAATGGCGCTCGCTGCTTGGGCAAACTTTTATTAATGAGCGACAAGTGTGCCCAGGCTGCTGCTGCTGCTGCTGCTGCCACTGTTACTGCTGCAGAGCGCTCAACATGTGCGCGCGTCCAAGAATGGCAAAGTAAATTGCAAAAATAAATATATATAATTGAGCTACGCGCCGTAAAGTCCCCTCTCTCACTCTCTTACTCTCTCAAATTCACGCTTGTTAATGAGTGCCTAACATTATTCAGTTGACCAACAGCTGCTTCGATTGATAACGGTAAAATCGTTAGAGCCCAACTAGAGCCAAAGCCGCATTTGAGCTATTGCACAGTGGTGCAAGGCAAACAAAACATGTTATGTAAAAATTCATTGAATTTTTGGTTTTTGTATTCGATTTATCAATTGCTCATAATATATAAAATATAGCATTTTTAAAGCTAAGTCGATTTTTAATATTTCCGTAGAGTTCATGGGAAAATATTTTTACAATATTGTTTTACGAACATTTCATAAACTAATGTGTTTATAACGTTATTTTATTGTAAGTAATTTATCAATTTTCAATACATTTCAAATGTACTTTTAAGATTTTTAAGGATTGTTTTTTTTAGTCATAAAACAACAATAAACAAAATTAAGATCACATATGTTTCCCAAACAAATTGTGTTTATAATGGTAGTGTATTGTATACTGCTATACATATATATATTATTTGAATCTTTGTAATATTCTGCTATTAGTCTAGAAGGCAGGGCACTATATATTGATATTTTCAAATGCAGCTAACCCACTGTGTACGGAATCTAAATCTCTATGCATTTCCATAATTAATAATATACATTAAAAATATCTTATGCATTTTTTTTTATATAATATTGAATGTATTCCATTTTCAAACGCTCTCAATCCACTGTGCAGTTCGATTAAATAGTTGCAGTTGTTTTAGTGTCCGTTACGGATTTATTTGGAAGCTTATAAGCGTGAATAATGTAAACCAATAAAATTAAGTGCATTAAATCGAAATGCCTTATGTTGTTGTTTAGCTTCGAAATGCGTCTTTGTTCGCAAAGCCCCGAGGCGAAATACTTAATGCAATCCGTAATATAAACATATCTTCTACAGACATATACATTAATATATGTATATGTGTAGGTGTGTAAATGTGATAGCCTCTCAGGTAATTGGTATTTTGGGTGTCTATGTAGGTCACATCACAGATAAATGCATTTGCGACTAATTCTAATTGCATTAATCAGGTTCAATTAATGAAATGTTGGGTCCGAGTGTTGGAGCCTTAGACTTTCTCCAATTGGACGAAGCGCTCGCGCTTATACTGATCCTCGTAGCTCTGCACAAAACTCAAGCGGCCTTGATACTGCATATTCATGATGGTTTTCACCAGAGGCGGGTGATCGTTGCCCAGCTCCAGCCACAGCTTGCCTCCAGGTCGCAAATGCCGACAGGCCAGCTCGAAGACCAAACGAGCCACGCGCAATCCATCCGGGCCGCCATCTAAAGCATTTAGGTTCTCGTAGCTGTGAAAGACGATAAATACATAAAAGTACATTACAGCAGTAAAATAAACTCTAAATAAATACACGTTCAAGGGAAGCAATGCCCAATAAGACAAAATAAAGATTAGTAAATAAAAAAATTAGCTAGTAAAAAGGAAAGTTGGTGAAATATTACGGTTGTAAATATGTATATTGCTCACTTATGTTTAAATATCTGAACTTGTTTTTTATATTACATATATCAGAATTAGAAGCTCCCTTATTACTACTCCATTTCTAAGTTCTTTCTCTCTTTTCCAATTTGAAATTCAAGATTCAAGAATTTTAGGATGCATCTTGTAAGAACTATTGAACTCTTTCAACTGGTAGTAAAATCAGTCGTACGATTTTCCGCCTACTGTTCTTTTCATATCTTATGGATATATGATAGTAAGAAAGCTCTAGACGCGACTGCTCAACTACGAGATCCCCTGAAGCCTTCGAGCAACTGATATCTCAATAACATTTCGCACACACACACACACGCACATACACAGACATACGCACGCACGCATAAACACGTATTGGCAGTTTGGGCTTACTATGGGAACTTAATTGTCAAATAACTTTTCTTGTCGATGGAATATCTTTATGAATCAAGAATACATATACTTTTTGGGGTCCGCCACGCCGCCTTCTGCCTGTTACACACATTTCAACAAAACTTTTATACCCTGATTTCCCATTTTCAGTGGGTTCAGGATATAAAAATGAATAAACCATTAAGCACCGATCATCAATCAAAATAGTTATTCTATAAAAAGACATATTTTTCAATGAAAGAACTTTTCAATAGCTTATAAGCTTTACCCCCTATCAATCATTCTATCCTATAAATTACTGTATCAATTAGATGAGGGAAACTATTCCAACTTACACAACGACCTCGGGATGGAGAAACTGAAACTCTTCGGTTTTCACATAGGGAGGATTAGAGATTATCAGATCGTATTGCTTGTCCTGCAGCTCAGTGGGCAAGTAGTTGTCAGTTTCCATGGTGTGATTGAATACCTTGAAGCGCTGATGGAGCCCGAGCAGCTTGGCATTCTCCCAGGCCAGCTTTGTTGCCGCCTTGCTGCGCTCAATGGCCGTCGCGTCTACTTGGGGCAAAGCGTGCAGCATAGACAGCGACATGGCACCAGAGCCGCAGCCAACTTCTAGCATATCTACATGCTCGACCTTGCGATAGTTTTCCATAACCAAGCGGATAAACTCCTCCGTTTCTGGGCGTGGTATGAAGACAGTGGGCGCTGTTTTCAGCGTTATGTCCATAAAATCCCATTCGCCGATAATGTGCTGCAGCGGCATGCGAGCGCAGCGCGCTTCGAGGAAGCGCTCAAAATCCGCTAGCTGCTCCGAGTTAAACTTCAGCTGGGCAAAGTCATCCGGCACGGTGTTCTAGGTGTGGAAAGGGCATACATAAAAAAGTTTTGTAGGCGCACAGTGTATAGCTTACAAATTTCCGCTGCAGCACATGTGAGACAATGCATTTTAGATTAAAGTCAATGTCACTGACGCCCGCCTCCTTTAATTTGTCGCTCCATCCATCCAGCGCCTCACGAACGTCAATCAAAGGGCCCACAGTTGGCGTTGTTGTTGTTGTCGCCGCGGTTACTTTTGCGCTGCTTCCGCTAAGTTTACTGTTGCAGAACGAACGCCCCACAATTGGCGTCGCTCTCCGCAACGGCTGCGTTAGATATTTTAACATTATTTAATTTAGCTTTATTACCTAATATATTGATTACAAATTTTCTGCCGACTTTGCGGGCCGAATTTCGCAAAACAGCTGTCGTTTTAATAATCGTCAGCCGCCACAATTTATTAGCTATCAATCGATAGTAGACTAGAGATGGACTCATTTTTGGCAAGTATTAAATTAAAGTATTTATTTCGTGATTCAAATATGTAAAATTTTTAATTTAATAAAAAAGCCAACAAAAAAGGAATAAACCAATTTATTACAGCAGTTTAAACATAACAAAAAATTAAAAGTTATATACAATAGAAAACAAAAAATTTTATATACACATATATGTACATATGTTTAAATTATAAGATTATTGCACATTATCTTGATTATTGCACTCAACAGTCTGGATCATCAACTTTGGGCGCTAAATAGTAGCGTATATACCCATAATCTTCGATAGGGTATTCCACAAGTAACGGAACATCAGCTGCCATGCCGATCTTCACCTTTTCCGACAGGGGCGTGGCACGTGTAAACGTGTTCAAATATCGACCGGCAAAGGAGAGCGTGACGGGCTCATCCACTTGTAAGGTAACCTCTGCCTTACTGGTCTGGCTTAGCTTTATATTCGCAGAGCCCATCTCTCCGTTAGCCGAGAACTTGATGCAGTTCTTCGAGCAGGCAATGACCACCGACTCGCTAAACACGGCCAAGTCTCGGCAGATCCGGGCAAACTCTGAAGCTGGCATATGGATAACGCAGCTGTATTCTGTTTCCGGTATGGCCAGGTGCTCCTGGTCCAGATTGAGCAGACGCAGCTCATAGTCGGCCGTACGCTCTTTGCCCGCTGACTCGAAACTGAGCTCAATTTTGTCCGCCTTGTCCGCAGCCTTGATGGTGACTGCGTCATCTCCGTTAGCGCACTTCAGCACCTTCGTCAGGGATTTGAGATCCAAGCCAAGGGAAACGTTCCGACTGCATTTATATTTCTCAAAGTAATCACTGCGCAGGCACAGACAGACTAGCGACACGTGTGAATTGTCCATGGCTTGCAACTGCAAGAAAATTCTGCAATTCTGTAATTGTTTACCTTATCAAAGACAGCGACTCACCTGTATTCCTGTATCGCTGCAGTCCAGTGTACTCTGGTTCAGTATATCCCTTAACGCATCTACAATCTTCTTTAATGTTAAAGTGCTGGAGAGCCGTGCCTCGAACATGTTCACAGCTTTCCGTGATGAAATTCAAAGCCCATATAATAGACACAATTAATAGTAAATGCTGTAAAAGTTACATATATTTGTTCGTAAGTAGAAATTTTTGTTTAAATGTATAAATTCCACTGTTTGATTTATTTCATATTAAAATCAGCTTTTTTACAAGAAAAACAAATGAGTATCTTTAGCACTATCACTGACCAGACAGTGGCACTATTTATAATATATTAATATCTATGTATATTAATGGTCGACTTATTTGTCAACAACTTCGAATTGTAAATCGACTGCCGCCACATTCTATGCTTTAAGTATGTGAAGGTTCTGATTGAATAAAGCAGTTATATAATGAATGAAATCAAAACAAAGAATGCTACAAATGAAAACATTTCTTTAATGTTAATTATTGTATTCCATATAAAATAAGAAAAAATAAAAATTTAAGTTATTGCATGTATATCGACTCTATGTTTTGTATATCGACATTGTGATAGACGGAATTATTAAATAAAAAATATTCGTTAAAAAATTTAAGTAAAAGCACTAACCATAGAACACTATAGTTATTGGTTAAAGAAAAGTGCTCAGGAATCAATTTAAAATTAATAAATTGTATTAGCTGTGCAGTTATGTTACTTATTCACCAATTCACCAATCGATTTTCCTATCGACCGCCGCCACATTGGACTTGCGAAGTTAGCTGCAACAGCTGTTAAAAAACAACAATCATAAAATCATATTTTGCTGGCAATTTCTCAATCATAAAATTGATTATAATTGTTTTACAATGTTAATAAAGTCGTTAAGTGTTTGCTAATATAGTCTTATAATTAATAAAGTCGTGCAAATGTCTGTCACAGAATCGAATGATTGGTTGCTTTGGTGTCGCCTGTGCGCCAAGGAGGACCTCCAAGGCAATATAAATGTCTTTTTAAAGAGTGAGCAAAGGCTGAGTGAAGCTACTGATGCCGCCAGCGACATGGCCTTGGCCACTGCTATCGGCAAATACTTCTGGGTTAATGTGAGTGATTGATTGTTGGATGCAGCGTTCATAAATATATTAAAAAATAAATTTTTGTAGATGACTCGTGGGGAGGAGCTGCCAGAGACGATCTGCAGAGATTGCCTGTCGCTGGTCACCTCGTTGGTCAAATTCTCGGATCGCATCACACGCGTGCAGAAGCTATACTGTATATTGCAGAGCAGGCCAAAGGAAGCCGTCAATATACTGGAGCTGCGCCGACGATTTGGTCTGCAGGAGGAAGCGGATCTGGGGGTACAGACGGTAACTGAGGTGCACTACGTTGAGGAGAAGCCCAAGCTAAATGATCTAGAGGAAGTGACGTTGGAGTTGGAAAACCCGCTCACGCCAAGCGGGCAGAAAGTAGATAGCAAGATAAATGAAGCAGAAGTTCCAGCGACGGCAGAAACAGTTGAAGATGAGGACGAGCATGAGGAGGAGGAGGAGGAGGAAGACCATGGGATAGAAGGCGAAGGAGAGATAGAACAAGACGCAGCTTCAATCGCTGAAGAGCAGCCTGATGAACAGCAAAAGGAGGAGGATGCTGCAAAGGAAGAACTGCTGTCGAATCTCTGTGCTGAATCAGACAGCTTGAACTCATTGGACACCAACCCCTGCCCTTTCCAGCCCAAAGAACTCAAAGCAAGGAGAGGGAAATCCTTTCCATGCAACGAATGCCCGCGCATCTATGCACTTCCCCAGACGTTGCTGCGACACATGCGGCAGGATCATAGCAAAGCAGGGGCAGATGCGGCAGTGGAAGCGGGGGCGGAAGCGGAAGCAGCAGATGAGCCAGCCAACAAACTGTGCTGCGCGCAGTGCGAGAAGAGTTTCCGCTCCCGCTACCAATTGCAGAAGCACCAGCAGCAGCACCTGCCCATGCCCAAGAGGAAGCGTTTCCCCTGCCCCATCTGCAGCAAGCAGTTCACAACGAATGCCTCAGCCCAATCGCATGCGCAGTACGCCCACCAGGAGGAGCAGCGCCCTCGCCCGGTAATCTGTGAGCAATGCGGAATCGCGGTGCACTCGCTGCACGCCCTGAAGGAGCATTTGCTCAGCCACACGGACTACGCGCCCTTCGAGTGCGACGTGTGCAAGAAGTGCTTCAAAAGCATGAGCCGGTTGAAGCACCACAAAGAGACGCACGATCCGCACAAGTACATCTGCCCTGAGTGCGGCATGCAGCTGAACTCCCGGCCCACGCTCAACCGCCATCGGCTGGTCCACACGGACCAGATGCAGCACAAGTGCGACTACTGCGGCAGGGAGTTCAAGCGCGCGAAGGCGCTGAAGAACCATCTCATCCTGCATACGGGGCTGAAGCCCTACTCCTGCGACTTCTGCGAACGGACATTCGCCAACGGCTCCAACTATCGCACGCACAAGAAGAAATCGCATCCCGAGGAGCTAGCTGCGCAGGAGGCGGCGGGCGGAGGCAAGACCTACAATCGGAACATACCCAAGTTGGAGGCGCTTAAGGCTTTGTGAGTGCAACTAAAGAATTGGTTAGGATCTCAATCTATATCTACTTTTTCTCTGTAATTACAGCACCAAAAACAAGGACAATCTCTCGCCGGTGGCCACCAAGCAGAGCGGAAGCTTTGCCTTCGGCAAGAAGCCAAAGAAGTCAGCAGCAGGAGGCGGAGAAGCAGCTAATCCTGTAGCAGCTGAGGCAGCGAGCTCCGCCTCCACATCTGTCATACCCGCCATTGAGAACATTTACAGCCACATCATGAAGCCCGAGCAGCAGCAGCTTATCCTAGCCAGCGATGGCAGTGCGAGCATTTTGCCTGTAGAACAGCCGGAATCCAGTCAGATCTTTTCGTATTAGAATAAAGCCAACTAAATTCAAAATCCCGCCATGGACGTCCACTACCGCAGGCTGCTAGTCCAGCCCAGCATTCTACTTTAGGCGTAGCCGAGCCGAATGCCAAGTAAACGCTTTCCAATTAGAATCAAAAACTATGTGCAATACTGCAAATGTTATCCAAGAAGCTACCGCTAGAGAGAAATCAGTTAATATCATAAAATGAAACTACAATATTATCTTAAAAGCAGCAAAAGCTACTCTTGACCAGCAACTATCACTTGTAAACCAGGTGTATGGGATTCCAGTTGGGTGTTTATTTTTTCCACCAACAGCTGCAACAATCGAATAAGAATTAATGTACTGCTATTTCCAATTGGGCGCGCTTTTTGAATCTAACTAACTCTGCGCAGGTCCACTTCAAAAGGCGGGCGCACAGCCACCCCATCATGTGTGAGAGTGTGCGTGTGTGTGAAGTTTTTTACATACATATATATTTTAGGGGCATAGCCATTTGGGCAATATCTTTTATAAAGGAATTTAGTTCAGTTGACAGCGTGCGCTTCCTCGTGATTGCAACGGTTGAGAGTTTGTTTAAAATTTGTAGACTAAAAGCAGCGAGAGAATACAAATGTAATTAAAGCAAATTAAGTGCTGCACTTAATCGCATGACAGTGTTAATTAAACTGTGCTAACTAACGCGCTGAAAATGGAATAGAAAAATAAATATAAAAACGGTTTTTGTGCAGCGAGCGGAAAATAAAAAAAATCGATTTCTCGCCAATGAAAACAAAGTGGTTTAAAAAGCTTTAACTTAAGTGCAGGCAACTTTAAAATACAACCAACCAAACGTAAATAGAATATAATGGCTTTAAATGTATAAACAAAGTCATTAAAAAAAATTAAAATCAATATTTATAAGCAATCAAAATCAAATCACATGCAAAGTCAAACAAAAAGCCGCACTGTTGACTAAGAAATAAAGTAGCTGTCGCAGCAAACGAATTCAACAAAAGAACATCAAATGCGAACTCATATTAAGAAATAAAAAGTTAAGGATAAGACAAGTAGATTTATTTAAACAATTTGTTGTAGCAGCTGCTTAATGCTGCAGCCCTGTCGCCGAAGTTAACGTGACCATTTGAGTGCTTTAACAGTGCCATTTTGAGTTGAATTACTGTTAAGTCAACATTAGCGTAAAAACGAAAGAAAAAAATAAACGCGTCGCGCTGCACGCATAGAGCAAATTGTGTGAAAAGTGCGGAATATTAAACGCGAATTCCAGTTGGCAAGCTCATTTTCAATCACTGTAAGTGACAAATGCTAAAACAAACGTGCCGCGTTTGTCTAAACAGCGTTATATAGATCACTACTTAAACCGTCGAAGTCGGCGTTTTTCACTTGTTTTTACGCACAACAACACGCGCGAGTGTGTGTTTGCGAGAGTGAGTGTTTCTATTTGTGTGTGCGTGTGTTTCTGTTTCTGAAAAAAAATCGATTCGCTTTTAATTTTCGACTCTAATTGTGAATTTAAACAATTATATTGCAATGCTCAGTCAACGCCGGCGCCAGCGTCAGCACCGCAACCTAACATGTGTTGCCTAACTGTTGTTGTTGTTGGCGTTGCTGCTGCCGCTACTGCTGCTGTAGTTGCTGTTGTCGTCGAACAGGTCCAGCGGCTGCGTAGGCGGACCTGAACACTAGCCAGTTTATATGTATTTTTTTTAGTAACAACAACAAAAATAATAATAATAATAACAACAACAACAACAAAAACAACGAAATCAACAGCTCAACAGCGCGCGCCAGTCGAAAAGTTGAAGCAACAGCGTATTCTAATTGGACTCTGTCCTATGTTGCACTGTTAATCCCCCCACCCCACTCGCCCACAGACCGTTAACCACAATAACCGAAAACTGCAGCAACAGCAGCTGAGAAGAAGCAGCAGCAACAAGCAAAGTTTTGTGACTTAGCGGTACTTGCTCTATATATGTATATATATATATGCAGTTTCAAAAGTGAAATAACGGTATATTGTTTTTCTGTTTTGCAAAGTGCTCCAATTGGGAACTGATAATATATACGCTGACCATGTCCATTAAGAGGCGTAATACTGAAATTTGATAACATAAAACATACTTACAAGTGGAGTTAATCTATGCTGGTAAGAAAAACAAATTTTAATTTCTTTAGATAAGATTAGCATTAAGATTTACCTGCAGTTGATTGAAGTAAATTCGATCTTTACAGTTTTAGAGTCATGCAAGCGTTTCGAAATAATTGAGACCGTTGAAAATTATGCTTGAGCATTTGAGAAAAGTAACTGAGGGGCACAGAATCTTAAGGTTTGACAGGCACACTGACATACACTCGATAAAGTTTTAAAATAACCATTGTTTGACGAGCACTCCATTTGAGTAATTGACAGCCACTCTTCTATTAGACGTCTCTTTGGATTATTATTAATGTCTCTGGACAACGGCATAATATAGTCGGAGAGTGTTAAGTCAATTCTTAAGAAGCACTGACTAAAAGTTTGTCAGTCACTCAACACAAACTTTTCTATCTGCGTAGCTATTGCAGAGTATTGCGCACTCGACGTTCTCTTTTCTGTTGTCTATCTTCTGTTAGCCGCGAACCGCATTATCCTTTTGGCTTGACCCAAATGGAGCTGGCCTTTGGAACGTTGTTGTTGTTTTTGTTGGTGTTCTCTTCTTTTGTCCAAACTTTATTGCACGTAGAGCAACAGCACCTACACGCCCCACGCCCCACGCCGCATACACCGCCCCCTTTTTGTTATCATTTAATGTGCGGCTAGTTAATTGCCCCCACCCACTGGGAAAACTCTAGCAAACTAAACTGTCGCCTTCAACTATTTTTTATCAGCTGGTAAACTTTTTAAGAGCGTTTTGTTGGCGCCCTTTGTTTGTTTTCTTTGTTTTTGTTTTTTTAAATTAAAATTTGCATGCCCTTTCCTTTAGCTGTCTCATTAGTTGGGCGGCTGTCAAAACTAAGAATTTCCTTATTGAAATTGCTTCGTTCCGAGCCTAGTCGTAATCCTTGCTCCGCTCCTTGTTTCCGCTCCTTGTTCCTTTCCGCCTCTAATCGAAACCGGAATCAATAAGCTCTGCGAGCATTTCTCCTGCTCATTTCCTCCCTTTGCGAAAAATTACTTTTCATTTGCTGTGTGAACGGCGAAGTGCGAGGGGTGAAGGGAATAAGGGAACAAGGGCAGAACGCTCGGGGGGTTGCTCTGCACTTTAATTAGTTCGCATTTTTGGCAATTTTTGAAATTGAGTTTGATTTGGCTCTCACATATGGATGCATTTTGTTGTTCGTCCTGCCGGACACAAAGAAACACGGATCAAGGGCTGCAATCGGGGTTTCTTGACTAGGGTCAGCTTCTGCATCCTTTGACTGTAGCAAGGCGAGCGGGGGCCGGCGCGCCGTCCTCAATGTCTGTTTTAACTCTTGTGGGGGAGTGGGAGCTATTTAATTTATAAATAAGTATGTCAAGGCAGTTGGGAAATTAAACTGAGCTATGATAAAGCGACGAGGGGGTTTCGGCACGAAATCCCATTGATTATGAAAAGGAAATGAAAATCTATGAAAGCATGCTTTATGCAATTTCATTTATATCGAAATAAATAGATTCACGCTCTCAAGCGCTATTATCGGGACAGTTGTGTAAAGTATAAAGTATATAAAAGTATATTTAATATTACACTTTATTAAAAAAATATTGTATTTGAAATCCAATAATTACTTTTTACCTAGAAGCTTATAAATATTCATATTTCATATTTGTTTCGAACGTGTTTTGAAGATCTAGGAGAGTTTACATGGCTTTTGATATCTATCTGGATAAATATGTAGGTGTACGTTGCCAATGGCAATACTCGGGACAAGAATGAGTCCTGCAATTTACTAAGAGCTAACTCTGACGTTCCTGTGATAATGTTGGTTGAGATGTTAGAAAAGTTAGAAAATTGAAGCACATTGATTTCTTTAATAATCGATTCAATAATCAATGGTTCGTCCTAATTAGATGGTTTTAAAAACAAATAAGGAATTTGGTAAACTGCAAGGCTTACATTTTCAAAAAGTTGTCAAAATGTTACTGAATCAGTTGTTTTCGAACTACTCTATTATCATGGCAGATAAAAAGTGAGAGAAATGTCTAGAGAAAGTCCTGTAATTATTCCCATCGGCATAGAGTTTATCAAGCACCAAATAAATTGTTGATATATTGTTACATTATTATTGTTACTTACTCAAAAAGTTATGTTTTCACAATGCAAATCTAAACACATCTATAACACAACATTTGCTTCTGCTTCAGATCTTTTTTTCAATAGTATAGAACTTACTCTGAAAAGAAGTTATAAATAGCTCATCTTTCACATTTTTTATCTCTTACCTTTACCATGAGCCTGGCTTACTCAATCTTAAATGAAATGCAGATTTATTTTGCTTATTTAATTGGCTCTATCTCATTTATCATTGCTTGCCTTATCGATATCGAAAAGTCTATTTGCTTGTCCATCCATCATCGCAGAGTTCTTTGATTTCCATAGTTTGTAGTTTTTGTTCTATGGGAGCTATTGTGTGATTTCGGAAGGCCTTTTGCGAATCCCACGCGCTCTTAACTTGGTCAACAGAGTTGTCCACTTTGTTATCAAAGTCTTCCAATCGTTTGGCTTAGTTGGCCTTTTACCAGCGCCCTCGCCTAAGCCCCTAAATAAGCCACTCGACATACGCATTCGCATTGGCATTCGCATACTTAAGGCACATCATATTGATAAGCCTTGGCCAACTTTGGCAGGCTTTGACGTTCTCTATCTCGCTTCCTCGCTCGTTGTCTCTTTCGTAGTTGTTTTGCTTTCAATTCTTGCAGTGCGCTTGAGCCGTTGTTGAAAACAAATGTTAATGCCTGTACTAAAAAAGATACGGGAATTAAATAAGCATATATTTATGAATAAGCTTTTAGTGTTTAAGCGTCAATCCTGTAGTTAGTTAGTATTAGTATAATTAAATGTTTTACATTACTTAAATTCAAATTTTCATTTGATTCATCAAATATATAATATATTAATATATTGGCTATAAAGTTTTTAAATATTCTTAGATAAATTTAATGGGATCTATAGGTAAATGTAGGATGTTAAAAATATACAAAGAAGGCTTTGAAAGAGAATTCTATATTACTGTTCCATTCAATTTGATTTCTTTGTGAATCTTGTAATTTACAGACATATATACATTATTATTAACGGACGGACGAACAGACAGACATGGCTGTATCGACTCAGCTCGTCGTGCCGATCAAGAATGTACATCCTTTATGGGATCTGCGATGATTCCTTCTGCCTGTTACATACATACTTAAAAAAAAACCATTAACACTGATTTACTCTTTTCAATGGGTTCGGGGTATAAAAATATGTAATTGTACAAAAACTTCAGATATATAGATGTATATATTTCTATCTAGTTTTCTTTCTACCTTTAAAATATAAATATTTAGATGGAATATATACACATAAAATGTGTACAAAACTTTTTGTTTCTTAAGCGCTCAATTTTACTATGCTTTGTTGAATATATATTTATTTATTTTGTTTATTATTTCTATTATTATTTATTTATATTATGAATATATTTCTCTATGTCAGTAATTTGTTGTCATACTTTACCTTTATAACGAATACATAAATATATACTATTTTAATATACAATATCTATTGTATGTAAAAAAGTCAAAATATGTAATACAAATAATAAAATATTTCCTTTTAAAGGAAGTGCCCTATGTTTGATATTTATAAGCTCTAGCTCAGCTATAATTCTACTTATATTATATAGCAGAAATTCTATGTTTTATGAAGCACAAATACTTCAAAGATTTTCTGCAGCTTTTTATGTAGAGTTTGCCATAGGTAGCTTATTTAGGTCTAAAAGCTTATTCCCACTAAAAGCTTTTGTATCACAGTTGTAAGGGGTGCCAAAGTGCAAAACTGACAAAAAGAAAGCTGTTCATTTCGAAACTGTTCCAGCTATTATATAAACTGTAATATAGTTGCCCTTATACCCGACGCACTTATTAGAACGAATGCGAAACTATGCTGTAGCATAGACTAGAAATAAAGGACAGCCCCATTCTAATTTGTATAAGAAAATAAACTGTTATATTCTATTTGCTAGAGCGGCACTCACTTCCGTTGACTGCGAAACAGTATCAGCTTATAACAGTTGTTTCACTTACTAAAGTACAGTTTGGTGTCCAAATAATACAGAATACTGTCATATTCTCCAATGGCGTGCACTTGACTAAAGTTATTTATACACAGATTTCCTGTATATGGAAATCTGTGCTAATATATAATAGTTTCTATTCCTGAAATGATTTTATGTAAACCCTTGTAAAGTGTAAAAATAAGTAATTTATGAAACCCGTTTTGATTTTACCTTAGTTATATTTCAGTGGAATCTATGGCTGTTGGGTGGTTTCATTAGCTTATGTTGTATACCAGACTTCGCGTATAATTGTTTACCTGGGTTGTTGAATATCTGGGCATTTGAGGGGTCCAACTGTCCGACAAGTAACACTTTCTTTTATAACAGAATAGGGCTTGTATAAAGTCTTTCGACCTCTAAGTTGAGCTAACAATTTTTAAGGGATATTTTGTGGTATTCAATGCTTGTAGTGTTATACCCCAGTAACATATAAGGCCTACAACTTATAAATAGCACAGGCTGTTTCCATGACACAAATCTCATAAAATGATTCTCGCATCTTACGCCAGCCAGACTCTCCAGTGTGCTATAAAACAATTTAGTCAATACTTGAACCCTAAATAAAACGAAAGCCCCTTTTATGTTTTATGCCAGACTCTTTCAAGAGGAAAACAACCCCTAAATGTGTGGGTACAATTCATACTACCCCGCTGCAGTTTTCACTCATTGCCCTATTTTGAGTCCTCCTCTGAGCCAAGCTGCATGGACCGTAAACTAATGAGCCGAATGTGTCTTAGCCCAAATGCCACATGCAACCACTGAGAGGCGAAACCGAGGCTTTGGTTACTTAAAAAATGGCACGCATATAAATTGCGCGTTATTATCCTTGCAACTGCATCGGACAGACGGATCCCTTGACGGCCACAATTCGCCTGCATTTTTTCTAGCTTGTTTTTATTTTTGTTTCTTTATTTATATATGTATATATATTTAGTGCGGGAGTATAAGTAGAAGGGGAAATAGAGAAGAAACCAAAGCTTTTACTTTAATTAAATGCGTGCGTGTGCTGGCAAGTCGCTATTTAGAATTTTCCGTTGCTACTTTTCTCTGGCTTTGTTGTTGTTGCTGCGGTTGCAGTTCCTGATTAACGGCAGATGCTTTGGATCTGGCTTAGACAGATACTGCTCCACGTATACGCCCTCGCCTCCTGGTCGCTCGAATCGCGCATAGCATATTTTTATGCTGATTGAGTGGGGCTTATCTGGAAGTAAACGATGTCGAGCTCAGCTCGTGGCAAAGCCCTCGACGAGCTATATAACAACATAACTCATATGATCCCCAACGTTATGTCAATTGTAGGCAAATCAGCGCCCAGGCCCATAAAAAACCGCAGCCGAAGACAAATGTTATTATTAAAATGGCCAAACGCATATACACAAAAAATGAATATAAAGAAACAATGGCTGAAACGCGTTTATGCGAGGGAAGTTATAGAAGTTTGTGAACATACTGAAATAAACCAATAAATGGATTAATAAATATAACAAAAAGAAAATATAAGTATGATATTATAATTTTATTGTTGTATTATTATATTTGTATATTAAAGATCTTAATCGTCCTAAAGCAAAATATTATAATAATGCTTATTGAATTTGCCAAAGAAGCTGTATAATTGTGTAAGGGAGAATAATAAATATTAATAATAATTAATAATATTAAGAAATATAATAATAATAAATAATTCAAATATAATATTATCTGATTTTATGTTATTATATTTTAAATAATATCATTTGAGCTCTTGAAATTACTTATTTGAATTTACATAAACTTTTAATAATAAAATAAAATAGTTAAGTAAATATATATAAATTGATGTAGATAATTGAAATTAAATAAATATATTCTTTTTTTTTCTCTAACTTTGTTCTTTAAAATATTTCAATATTTCATCGTTGAGTAGATTAACTGCTATTAAATTTTGAAAACATACAAGTTTGTTGGCGCTCAAAGCAGTATTCGTACTGCGCTTAACTTTTGTGTAGACCCGCAGTGTTTACTGCCCGCCCAGCACATCCTTTAAGCAATAAAATATCAAGCTAAAAGCCCTTCAAAATGACAGTGAGTTGTTTTTGTTGTTGTTGTTGCTTTCTGTTGATGCTGCTGCTGTATTGCCGCCGCCGCCGTTGCTGCTGTTGCTGCTGTTGCTGTTGCTGCTGCTGCTGTAAGCGTCTGCTATAAATTTGAAGTATTAAAACAGATATCGAATGGATTATTTTTAATATATGAGCATGCATACAGAGTTTGGCCAGAGTTGGCCCCGAAAACTGCAGCCAGGCAGATTGCGGGCGTAGAGCCGACTCCGACGGCTGCCAAGGCGAAACGCAATTAGCCCCTGCAGCAATTGGCCTCGCCCTCGTTCCCGCCCTCGCCCTCACGCCATTCCTACGCCCTCCAAATTGCCAACAGCAGCAGCAGCAGCAGTGGCATCTACATTCGCATTCACATCCTCAACCGCACTCACATCCGCATCCACATCCGCATTGGCAGTGCCAACAACGCAGCTGGCATTTTCCGCTGCGTAATCCTTTTATTAATCCCCTTGGCTTGGGCTAAGATCCTTTACACTGCTGTTGGCACTTTTGCAAATCATGAAAAAGAAACCCAACAAGCGCAAGTGCAAAAATAATAGCAACAGTGGCTAGAAAAGCCTAAATCGAAAGACTAGCTAAATACCCTGTAAGCAGAGATCTATGACAATATTAATTTTGTAATGAACATGACTTAAAAGAGTCCTAAAAAGCTTAAAGGATAAAGTATATGTATCATGGGAAAACATTATTGCAGCATTTCTGTAAACGTTTTATGTAAAATGACAGAAACATAGTACATTTAAAACAAATTTGGAATTTTTCCTAAATTAACTAAGCATACCCAAGACATGTCGAACATGAAGTTCCTTCCCTTCAAATAATAGCTTAGTCGATCATGGTCTGTCTTCCTTCGTCTACTGGGCACAAGCTTATGTTACCCCTTTTTTTAAACTTTTTTATAGGCTAAAGGAGAGTAAAAAAACTAACCAACATAAAATTAAGATAAATATGTGGGTGTGGAACATATGCCAAAGGATTTGCACGCCTTGGTTGGCCCGGCTAGTTCGCAATTTGTTGCTACGCTTAGCAAAGATTAAAAATTAATTGCGCAGGGTTTGAGGCTGATTTCGCAGAGGGTGCGAGCAGGAGAATAACTTTTACACAATTTGTGTTGATCATTTCTGTTTGCGCAGCAGCAGCTGCTCTGCTCGTCAAATGCCTAAAATATGTCCTGCGTTTTTTTTTCATTAAGCGAATTAATCAGACTCTGTCCCGTTAAGTTGCTATACTCCTAGTCACCTCACAACACTGGTTAGCGAAAAAAGCTACTTGCTTCTCCCTCCCCCTCTCTCTCTCTCTCTCTCTCTCTCTCTCTCTCTCTGTCTCTCTCTCTCTCTCTTGCTCGCGAGCTCTTTTATAGTGCTTTGTGCAGGCGCCGCATTAAAAATTCAGAATGCACTTAACGAAGCATAGCGCGTAGACCGATAGCCAGGACGGCACAATATGATACACAGCAGCAGAGCACTCATGGCTGGTAGAAGAGGAGGAGGTGCGGTGGAGCCATTTTAAGCGCTACACAACACTCGGCATTCCGCACACCGTTAGACGCTTGGCCAGTGCTTAAGTTAAATCGCTCGAAGACGGCGAACTTTTGGAGAAACCTTATTACTATCAATCGAGCAGAGCCGATGAGTTGGGATGGGATGGATTATTATGGCTGAATTTCAGCATGAATTGCGAAGCTCATTCGCACTGGACTCGGCTCAAAGGATCGAACGTTAAGTTTGGTAAAAAATGAACAGAAAATCATAAATGAGAAATTATATTTTGGAGTTTAAATTTTCAATCTCCATTTGAGGGCAAACAAAAATAACTGGAGTTTGTTATGAGTGAATTGTTATGTTAAATTTAATTGGTATCTTTTATCTGTCGATTGAACAAATTGATTTCTTTGTTGTTTTCAGTGAAATCGATTTTGTTATTCAAGTATTCAATAGTTCATCATTAACTATAAAGTGTGAAACTTGCCAAGTTCGTATTGTAAATCCTTTTGAGCTGGCGGCACTTTATCAACATTAGCGCAACTTGTTTTGCATATTGCTAAACACTGTTGTTGCTTTTGTTGTTGCTTATGCTTTTCTTGGTTTTTTCTTGTTGTATATTATTTTAGCCTTTTCACGCACCACGCAACGGGGTTGAAAAGTTAATTCAATTAGCTTGACTCTGCCACTTAAGCTGGCTTTTAATAATAAGCAGACAGCTAAGTACTTTGCCTGGCAACATTCTCACAGAAACGGGACACAAGGCGAAGCTGCGAAGGTTACTAGGGGAACGCTTTTATCTAATTTTTCAAAAAAAAAAAAAAATGTTAAGGAAGAAAATAGTAGCTGGAATTCTCTTCTTGCATCAATTATATATATATTATATTAATGGACATTAAATGTAATGATTAAGCTAGGACATATACAAATAAAAATGAAATTTAAAGAGATATACGTAACTAGAAAAAGGTATAAGCAACTTCAACAATTAATATAACAATGTAGATAAATGTAAATAGAAGATATACATACATAGAAAAAATGTTTATAGTAATAAAAAGAATTAACATAAAAATGTTGTTTTTTATTTTCGATCTGTTATAATGTTAACAATAAGCTAATTTTTATGGGATAAGTCTTAGATATTCAATTCAAATATTATGTATATACAGCAAGCCAAATATTGAGATAATACAGGGTTACCAGTTAAAAACCCTTAGAGCAGTAACAGATGGTTCTTGGTACATATCAAAAGATCTCACGCTCTTGTCAAAGAGGAAATTCCAACAAGCGCAGTGAAATATAGAATATATACATGTAATACTATATTGTAAAAGCCGACGGCGACGGGACTAGGAAATTATATTATATTAATATACAAAATGCATGTTTTTTATTAAATTTATTTATTTGTTTTTTATTCAATATTTTTTTATTTACTAATATTATTTCTTATTAAGTTCGAAGAGCCTTTAAAATGCTTCCTTAATACTAAGTACATTTTAGATTGTGTAATTTAAAAATTAGGCAATGCAGCCCACGCTTTTCTCTGGTGTAGCCCAGGCAACGGGGGCGGAGGGAGGGGCTCTAACTCGAAATATGTTGAGTGTGTTAAGTGCCAATAAAATGTACGCCAGCATCCAAAAACTACACGCTGTTTAAATGTCAAAGTCCACGCGGCGTATGTGTAATAAATGACAAATTGCCCCCTTCTGTGCACACACGTGCATATATATATATAGGTGTGTGAGTGTCTGTGTGTGTGGGTGTGTTTGTATTTGCTTTGTGCAATTGCACATAAATCAAGCAAACAACTCAATTGAAATGCTAGACGCAATAATATCATAATTATATTGTCATATACACGACCGACTCCTAACTTCATCATTGCGTTAATTAGCTTGATCGTAATTGGGTTTGAGTTGTGGGTCACATGTGTATGTGTATGCGTGTGATTGTGTGTGTGTCTGTGTGTGTACATTGCATACTTTTGCGGGCCCGCGCGCGCGTTGCGTCTAATGAGTAAATCGTAAACTAATTGCAAGATAATTAATTTTAATTATTTGTGTATTTTACTTGGGCCCTGCCTTAGATCCCCTGCCCCCCTAGTTCGTAAACCTGCCGCGACCCCACCGTTCTTTCAGCCATATGATATAATCAGCTGGACATGGGGACCATTAAAAGCACATTAGCTTGTTAAGCGTTGGCCATTGTTGATGGGCCTGCCAAACAACCCGAGCCCCGTGCCCAGCCCCTTCCTACAACAATAACAGCAGCTACACGAACAACAACAGCAACATTTGTTTGTTGCCTTTAGTTGTTCATACATCATTATCATTAAAGCGTTAAATTGTTTTGTTGTTTTCGCAGCGATACAGATGATGAGGGCCGCCTGTTTCCCGCTGCGTTATCTGTCGGCTGTTGGCTGTTGGCTGTTGGCTGGGGGTTCTTTGGGGGTGGCACGTTTAAATGATTTGAGCATTAAGGTTTTGTAGTTTTAAAGGCGGGGGTGTACGCGGCTCATAATAGAGTGTCAAGGGATTACAGCTGACGTCTGTTCACATTTGATATGTATTACGAGATTGTTCCTACAACGGCTCATTGACTGACGTATATCAAGTTGGTTATTTAAGAACCCTTGGAATTGATTTTTAATTGAACTCATTGTACACGACAGATATCGTAAGGAAGTTGCATAACTAAAGAGAATTGTGTAAAAAGGGAAAAACTTTCGTTTTAATATACTTTCGTTCTACTTGCAGAAACCACAGTTATTTTTATAAATTCACTTGAAATGTCCGTTAAATCAATTTGAAATGCGAATTGGTGAAATTATTTGCATTTCGCTTTCAATAAAACTCCATGAAGAATTCATTTGATAGTTGTTCTATTCGTTTTGTTGTGGAATGCAGTTGTTGAATAATTAATTTACATATATTTCTTTTTCGTTTCATTATAGTTTATTATGTTGTGTTTTATTTTGGGCAAATTGATTTTAATTATAAATTCACAATTTCAATTTCGATTTCGATTTCACATGCAATTCGATTGCACAAAAAAATGACTGCAGCATACTCTAGGGAATGAAACACAATTATATCCGTATAAGAGAAAAATAAATGATTTTTATTCCGAAAATAAAATAAAGCATATGCAGAGACAAAGGAGATAGAGAGAATAGGGATAAACTGTTGCGCAGTTTCCCCAGTTACCACCCCCCCCCCCCCTCTCTCTCTCTCTCTCTCTCTCTCTCTCTCTCTCTCTCTTTCTGCCAGTCAACAAATTATCTAAGAAACTTCAGATAGCATATGCAATTTTTCTTGTCATTTGTTTAACGCAGATGTTTTCGGAACTTGCGACTATTACGCATATGTGTACATATGTATTTGGAGAGACATGTGCTTGTCTCTACATATATGTATATTTATAAATATATATGTGTACATGTATATATGTTGAGTATGCATATATGTTTAGTATACTTCGTACATGTCAGCATTAAATATTCATGTAACAGTTAGGTATGAGCGGAGAGTGATAGACAGAGGGAGGGAGAGAAAGACTGGGGCAGACATAACGTTACATCTTCATACGCAGCAGAAAAGTATGCTGCGCTTGTATTAGTTTATTTGTCGTTACACGCTCAGTTTGTGAACTGAGCAGGAGGAGCAGGAGGAGGGGGAGTGTGGGCGGTAGGGCCATTTGGCGCTGGCATTAATGTAGCCGCTAAGTGCCAATGTCATGCTAGGCTAGGCCCACTGTGCAGCCCAACCGCAAAAGCCAATGAAGATTTCCGGCTAAAAAGGGTGCGTGCTTTGGGCTCAGAGAACCACTGAGTAAGCGGTTGCAGGGGGAGGATGGGGCGGAGGGGTTGCTTGGTCCAAGGCGTAGACCTTTGCATATTTCATAAGCAATTACTAAGCGGCTTTTAGGCGTCGAGTATTTTTCAAAACACAAGCGAGTGCAGAAAGAAAAAAAAAAGAAAGAAGAAAGATTACGAAATTGCCAGCGTTGACAACGCAGACACGCCCACCAGTCGGCCGTAACGCACTTTGCTCCAGCGAGGCACTTACTAACACACTTACACACACACGCACACACACACACCCATCCACGCTCACACAGAGAAATGCCAAATGGCCGAGCATATAATTTATGATTACATTTTATGACTACACACACTGAGAGTTGCCTGTCTCTTGGCTTTTTGTTTTTCTACCTTGTTGCGCTTTTGCCGCTTCTACCTCTGCCCCTGCCCCTACTTCTGTCACAGCCCACTCCTCTATTTTTTAGTCATTGCTTCCTATTATTTTGTTATTAAATTACACGCAATTGCCTTTGGCTTCCGTGTGTGTGTGTGTGGTTGATTTTTATGAGTCGAGCAGAGTTCAAAGTGAATGCGTAACCCCTACCCGCCTACCCCGTCTTCAGGCCCGAACCCGCCTTCCGCAATTCCATTAAAAGTTGATTTAATTTCAGAAATTTGTTTTCTCTCTCTTTCTCTCTGGCTCTCTACCATTAATTTGGTACGCAATGCATTTATGTCGTTGACGGTGTGTTTAATTTTTGGTATTTTGATTTATATTACCTGGAAGTGGTTTAATCTGGAATTAAAATGTGATTAAGTGTGGCAAAATGACTTGGTTAAAGCGTTCTGCAGGAGTAAAGTCCTTTGAAGTCACAATTTCTGATGAAAATTAACGAATTTAGCAGAAGAATAATTTGGTATAAAATTAGCTATTTATACATGAAGTATATTTGAATGAACGAAAATATTTCGTAGTAACTGCTGAATATAGAGACATTTTTCAAATACATTTTAGAGAACCTGAAATTAAAAACCTCTATCAAATTTCAATAAATAAATAAAAGAATAATTAATTATATATTTTTTATAAGACTTTTACCATTATATTTTGGATTTCCTTTCAATATATATCTCTCGAGTTCCTTCAAGATGTATTTATATATATTTACTATTCCGCAGATCTGTTGAGGAGCAGCTCGCGTCTATCTTTACATTTCGTTTCGCTTCGTTTCGATTTCCGCTTTCATTCCCTTTTAGTTAATTCGTTTTTTTGTTTGGGCTCAGTCGATTATCTTGTATCTTGTATCTCTAAACAAAGGCCGGCAATTATCTTAATGCCAGGTGCAAGAAATTAATGTGCTGTAAGCACATTTCAGCACAATACTTGATATAACTAGCGCATGCCATGGGGAAGGTCCTGGTGAGGGGAGCCGTGGAAGGACGTGGACGTTAGATGACGATGTCGCACTTAATCTGCGATAAAGACGGGCGTCCTTGTGGCCTAGGCAAAAAAGGTAGGTGCAGACAAATCGCTGTCTGGCCCACGGCACAGGACAGGACAGGAGATGTGCGGGAGGAGGGGCTGACCATTATAAGAACTCGTTGTGGTCCCTTTTTTTCTGTTGCCGTAGCTGTTGTTATTGTTGTTGTTGTAGCTGGGTGTCATCTATTTGTATCTTTATGTGCTTAATGTCAACGAAATAATTGAGTAACTCTGTGGCGTAGGTATGTGTGTGTTAGTGTGCATGATAGCAGGTGTGTGTGTGTGTGTGTGTGTTCGAGCCGGAAAGAGAGAAACGGCAACAAAGTGCAGGCATAGCGCATGAATAGTGAATGGATAAGAAGGGGATGGGTAAGAAGGGGGTTGCTTTTGGACATTTGGGCTGCTGACAGCTTGACTGAAATGGAAAGTTAATGTTTATTCCATTTTTATGGGCAGTGGGGGTCGCAAAAGAGATGGAGTGATAGACAGGAAGAGATAGAGCAGAGAGAATGCCTTAAATCTCTGTTTTTGATGTTCTAGCGCTATTTCATTTTTCGTGTCAAAAGGTGAAAAGTTGAAAGCAAAAGCTTTTCATTCAACTGAAGTTAAATTGTGAAAATACCAGAGAATATGCAAAATGAATGTTCATGAGTAATTTTGTCCAATTTTAGAGTGGAATTCAAAGATTTAACAGAGCCAAGAATTTACAATTTCCAATTTCTATAAATGATATTGGGGTAAAGTTGAGTAGGAAGTACTTACTTGACAGATAATTGAAATTTGTTTTTTGATGTCCCGTCTATTATGAAATAGAGCATATTGCTGACAAAAGAGTTGAAATATACAAAACTTACCATTTCAAAAGAGGAGTTGAAGCTAAAGTAGTGTTGGAATTTTAGCCTTACATCTTACAAAAAGTCTTCAGAAATAATGTCGATATAATTGCTTGATGTATATATGATGTAGATAGAATTTTACATAAGTCAATACCTGTGATATATCTTCCAAGTATAGAGATCCACTCTTACGCAGTATCCGTTCTTGCCATGCAGTACAAGTTCAACTTTATAGATCTGAAGAATATGCAAAAACTTATCAAATCATATATCGGCGCATAGAAAGTTTATGTATTGCAACAATTTCGCCAGCAAGTTTTTTTATGGTTTCTGATATCTGGGGATTTCATTTGAAAACCAAAAACTCTTTCGGCTGCTTTTAGGCTTTATGTATTTTCAATACATGCGTTGTACATGCGCTGTGAGTTCATTTTATGGCTACGACAGCCGTCCACCTGTTTGGCATGCACAACTAGTTTCCCCTCAGTTGGCACTCAAGTGGTTTTGGCTCGACTCGGCTCGCCTGTTCGCAGATATTATATTATTTCTGTTGGCATGGAGCGTGGAAAAACCAATTTTCTCTGCGTTTTTCCTCTCTATTTCTCTATATTTTTGTTGTTCTTTTTTTTTCTTTTTTGGTAATATGACCATTTTATGGTCCACGCATGTGGTGTGCGTGTGTGTGGGAGTGTAGGTGCTAAAGCTTAACACGTACTGGCATGCCTAAAGGTAATTGCTGCTTAGCTCTAGGCAGCACCACCTGTACCATCTGCACCACCTTCCGTTTTCTACGTTTTTTTTTTAATGAAACAATCTCAGCAAATATGATATTTTGTATGCAAACATGCAAAATATTGCCAGCTCCTGGTCCCAACGCAGCATTCCCGTTAAACGAAATAAGCCACGCCACGCCACGCCCCGCCCACCTGACCGCCTTCCTGCTTCCTGCTGAGCAGCCTGGCGGTTGGTCGGGCCGCTCTCTGGAGCCATATATCTCTGTGATGTGGTTGGGTGGCTGAGTCTTACGTCAAAAGACAAACAAACAAATATTTGCGCTGACAATAAGCTGAGCGAAGCGCAGAAAGTAAGAGAATTAAATACAGTACACGACTGTTCCAGCATACAAAATCGCTGCGAATTCGACCCAGTTTCTGCTCTTTTTAGTTAGGGCAGTAAAGTTAATTAGGAGCCCAATAAATGCTCCTATTATAATAAAAAATAATCTTATAACATAATGAAAAATAACATTAAGCTATAGAAAATAATTTAATATAATAATACATATCCGAGGACTTTTAATAAATTTCAATACAATTTTTGAAAAAAAAAAGTTTGTTAATGAGAAACACAATTCTAGAACACTTCTCTCAGGCTTAATGGAATAAAGGCAGCGCGCTGTGAAGCGCATAGAAAGGCATAAAGCTGCTGCCTGTGTGTTTGTCAGCTTTTTTTCCAATACGTCAACGCATTTTGAGCGGCTTTTATGAAAAATGTATGTTTTTAGCTGCCGAACGCAAATTGTCAGCTGCATTTGAAATGAGTTCGTGTCGAAGAAAAAAAAACCCCTTTGATAAGTAAATACAACTTTGTCAACTCAAGCTCCACACTCATCATATAGGTATATGTATATATATATACATACATATTAAATATGTATTGTATATCAATAATTCAATATTTATTTTCACTTTTGTCGTTTTTTCTCATTTTGTGCTCAGCCGTAAGTCGGTAACAAGGAAATTTAATCTTTTTCTTTTACACATTTCTCCACCTGCTGGCAAAATATTGCTCCACACAATCGTATTTATTTTATTTTTTATTTTACTTTTTTTTTTGCCTTTTGCTATCTTTGACAAGCCCTGAAACCCAATTAGTTGACGTTGTCGTCTTCGTTGAAATTTGACATCTTTGCTGCAGAAGCAGCAGCAATTGAAAATTGAAATCCAAATTGTATTTATAGCGAAACGAATTGGGGGAAATATCAATAATGTATATATATGTCTATGTGTGCGGGTGTGTTTCGCTCTGCCTTCTTTTGGCTAGCGATGAGTCTTAAGTTTCTTCTCAGCTGGACAATTGATAATCAAATCTTACTTACTAAAAAAAAATGTGGTTGCTTCCATCCCTACTGATGTGTGCGTATATGTGTGTGTGTAAGGCCTAAGGGCATCCATGGATGAGTTGGCAGGACAACGTGTAAAATTGGAGTGAAGTGAAAAGTAGAGAGAGGGAAAAGCGGCTATCATAATAATGAAGGCGCTTGTTAGGATCTAAGGAATTGATAGAGCGAGGCTGATAGAGAATTAAATGCACAAGAATTGAAGCATGGAATGTAATATATTTAAGAGTAAGAAGAGCGTGTGCTTATTAAGAAATACTTTAAACACGCATACACGGGAAACATTATAATTTTCCAGATCTCCCACAGCTCAGTCAAAACTTTTTTAAAATGATTTGTTTTCTAGATTTGTAAAAATTCATGTTAAAATCAGCAAATGTTTTACGGCGTTCCCGTCTTTGTACAAAATTACAAAGATGTTTTGGTTCTTTGCCTAAAACAAAAAAAATAAATAAATAATAAACGGTTTTTTCACATCTAAAATGTATTTCCATTACAAAATTATGAAATCGTCAAGTTCTTGGAAAAATATAGATTTTGTTTACAGAGCTCGCCCTGGTAAATGCTCGAGCTGGGCTAACATTAAGGAACAACATCAAGGAAAATCATTGATATACTTGATGTGGCTCTCTACTCCTTTACTCCTCGCCTACTCCTTTACTCCTCATTTCTCGAAGTCGTTGTGAGCTTTCGCCATTTAAAACAAAATAAGCTGAATGTGAATGTGCTATGCATTTAAGCACATGGAACTGCCCTCTGTCTATCTCTATTTTCATTAAATACCATCTAATTTCCGCAAGAACTTTGTGTGCACATGTCCCCCTGTCTCTCTCTCTCTCTCTCTCTCTCTCTCTCTCTCTCTCTCTATAGGTCCATTACATACGTCCGTCCACCCCATCTGAAACTATTTACCATACTCTCTAATTACAATTGCGCGCTGTCTCGGCCTTTGCGCTGGTCACATTTGCAGTATGTGGACATCTTGTAGCCCCCAAGGAGTGCAGCTTGGAGTTGGGCGTCCCATTCCATGGCATGCCGTTTCGTTTCATGCCGTTCAGTCAGCGTTGGGCAACTAAGCTGTCAACAAATTAACTGTAACACTCTGAGCTGCTGCTCCACTGAGCTGAGCTGCCTCTACATTTTGGCCATGTTCTCGGCCCGGCCGTGCACATGTGTCGTAAATTGCATGCCCCAAAGGAGCTGCTAAAGCGACAAACCGGCAAACCGACAAGCCGGCAAAGCGACAACAACAACAATAAAGACAAGCGACAGCAGCAGCTGCCGCAGCTCTCTGCATGAATTGAACAATTAGTAAAATTGCTCCAGACCTCCCAAAAAGAAAAAAAAAAAGAAACAAAGCAAAAAACAGTGAAAATAAACTGCCAGATGATTTGAATTTCTTTTCTTCTCAACTTTAATACACTTGCCTAGAGGCCTTACAATTCTGGCAAAATTTCAAATATGATATGTCTAAGCCAGTGGAGCTATAACAATTGACGGTTTGACTGACTGATAAAATGGCAAAAGGTCCACTTCAAAGCCAAAGGGCTGAAGCTTTTAGAGATTGGATTTACAAAAGAAGCTCTAGTGCAATTTTGGTGAATATCGTTATGTAAAAATAGATTGAATTTCATTCAACTTAGATGTGTAACAAAACTTTATGTAATTTGCAAACCATTTGAAATGTTTGTAAATATTATTTTATTCATAGCATGAAATGCAAAAAGTTGCAAATAAATATTTGGAATAAGCAGAAATGTAAATTTCATCTATATTTTGGATATTAATGATGGATGAGTAAGTTCATGATTGCACTAAGGAATAAAAATATGCTGGAGATATTTAGCAAAGAGATATTTGAGATTCATATGCATTCATTCATAGGATTCTCGTTTAGATTTGCATTCCTTATATGTTAAGAAATATATAATTGATTTTTTTGTGTTATGTTTAATAGCATAGAGTATCTAACCAGTCGCATATCATAAATAATTCCACGCTTAGCCATTTTTTTTTCGGCCATGTATTTGTGTGGGATGGAGCTCAGGGGGTTAGGGTGACAGTCAAAGCCTGGTGTGGGTGAGTTTTGTCGCTATAAACGATATACATTTTGTATAAATAACGGCGCTACGTGCGGTAATGATGTCGACACGTGACAAGCGAGCGCAGCCAACGGCTCCAGGTAGACAAAAGGCGCTGAAATGAGATATTTTTGGCGAATATTTATGATGGCATCCGGGCAGGTGTATATAAATTTGCATGAGCTACTGCGCTGCGATTGTGTGCGCTGTGTAGGAAACAGTTCACAAAGCACTGCAGCATATAAACAAATAAACAAACAAAACATAAATTTTTGCACACACACACATACACACACACATGCCCACATACACATTCGCTCCTCAGTCGGCGTATGTCCTGTGGTGCGGCTGTCCTTATGCCTGGCACGTTTCTTGGCTGTCGCCGTTTCCTCTTTTGGCTGCTGACTTTTGGCAGAGTTTTCCTTTCCAGTTGTTGTTGTCGTTGTTGTTTTTCCATGTTTCATGTTTCGACTCCGTTGGGGCTTGACATTGGCTTTGATAACAATAATAATAATAATATGAAGGTATAATAACAATCATTTTGTGCCCACATAAATGCGGCTGCTGCAGCTCCCAGGGCTCACCTGCCGCTCGTAGGCGGTAGACCCCTTGGTCCTGCAATCGGTCCACCCATAAGAAAGTCTCTTAAATTTTGTTTTTATTGACTGATGGAAAATTGGTTTATTTATTGCAATATTTTTATATTTATTGTTGTGCCACATAAAACATTTTCATACATTTTCCAAAAACAAATAAATAAAATTATGCTGAAGAGGCCTCTGCCAAAGAGGTTCCCATTCCGCCAGTGTGAGCCACGTCGAACTCTGAGGAATATAAACAAAATTTATTGTTAGCCAAGAGTTTATTTGCCATGACTTACGACTAATCAAACATTCTTATCTTTTTATCTCTTTCTTATAGCTACAAATGTGCTGATCGAAAACGCTTCAGCTGCCTTAGAGTTTAGACGCGAACAAGGAGAACAGCAAAGGTCGAAAATTATGGCGATATTTAATAACGTGAGTAGCGTGCGATTTCCTATACGGTTTGACTAAATACTTAACGAACTCGTTTTATTGCTAAAATGCAAACAATATATATAAAGATATGCAGTCTTTGTACATAAACAAGTCAAAATATGAAAATAAATTATATAAAAATTAAATAATAGTCATTCGATATTCTAAACAATTCGAATGATGTTGATATATGTTGTCTGATGAATCACAAAAATAATATATAATTTCAGGTACATCATGAAAAAATATGAAATAATATGACTAAATCTTGGTTTAAACTTTCAATGAGCAATAATTAATAATTAAAGATAACTGTTGATAACTGATAAATTACTTCCTTCAATGGAGTAACTTCATATATATTCTTTCAGGATTTTCTTGTAGAGCTGGAAAATATAATTTAATGTATTATAGTTTATGTTGGCATATCACAAAATTTTCAATTAGAATTTGATCTTGGTCCTTGAATATAATATACAAGATATTAAGAATGCTATATAAATCGTAAATTCTTGATTCTATAGTGAAAGTTTCGCTTGAACTATGCATAGGTATTCTAAAAGTCTGACCTGAGAGCCTAAAATTATAAGGATAATCACCTATTCTTTTGACCAGCATCTACAGTTGTTTTAGCTCTACAACAATCACCATCTACTTTCCCACTAATTGCAATTTTCCTCTCCGATGTGCCTCAATGCTCTCCATTCGTATTCCACTCGGGTGATAAATCAAAACGCTGCGCAGTTATGGTTGCTGTTGCTGGCCAATGAACAGCAGCAAGAGCAGGCGCAGCAGCAGGAGTAGCAGGAGGCAGATTTTGCGTATCGCATGTCTGGTTGAGCTTTTTGAGGTTGGGCTGTGGTCTCATTTGTCAAGTGGTGCCAGATCTTTGGCCACATAACTGAAGGCCATCAAATCGCTGCCAGCTGAACGTATAATTTGGCCATTAGGCAAAAGGAAGGCACAAAGCAAAGCAGAGCTACGTGCCAATGCAAAATCGAGTTGGATTTTACCGAGTCTAGAGTCTAGAATCTTTTCCCACGAATTCAGTGCAAATACAGTTCATCGGGAGTCAATGCTGGGATGCTGGACTTGTGGGATGGTCAAAAAGAGTGAGAGCGAGAAGGCTTGAATGAGAGAGAGGCGAGTGGGCGAGGGGCTCGCAATTGCTGGGCAGCGCTGTATTGAACAGCTTCTGTTTTATGGGCAGCGCCTAGATTTGCCAACCATAATGTTAACTTCTTTCTCTCTCACTCTCACTATATCTCCCTCTCCCTCTCTGTCTCTGGTCATAAAGTAATCTTTTGTGTGTGGCTGTGTGTAAAATGCGGGCTTTAAGCAGCTGCCCCCTGGCCCCCACCATTTTCTCTACTGTCCCCCTCCTCCCTCGAGCACCACCTTTAGCCTTTTCTGTTGCAACTTTTGTTCGGCGCCCGGACATGTGTGGAGGAGGATATCAAGGATATCAGCTGGCACAAAAGACAACAAATTAAACTGTTCTATTTGCAAATGAATTGTGCGTGTCTGTGCTGCGTAATTTTGCTAGAAAACTTTGCAATAGATACCGACACTGAGAGAAAATCTAAACGAATTCTGATATGAAATCTAAGCAAGTGTACTCTATGGTGTAATACTAGACTTTCGGTATATACTAGACTGATTGTATAAAACTTTTTTTATACATTACATTTAAGTGGCTTCAAAATCCATTCCATTCGTCAAGTTTTTAAACCTTCTAAAAAATAATTTAATTAAATAAAACATTAAATTTTTTTTTTTTTTTTGCCTAATAAATAAGTTTGTATTAATGAATCCAATTTTGTATTAGTTGTTTATGAAAAATTTACAAGAATGTAACTGCACTTGTTTCAGTGTGATATTCATTGTTCTATTGCTGTATTGCTTTAGTGCTTTCATGTTTAATGAAGTTTGGTTTATTAATATTTATCGATTGTGTTAGCCTACTAAATTTGAATGCAAAAAAAAAGTACTAATTTTTAATAAATAAATAAATTTTATTCCATGTAAGAAAAACATATCATTAGTTGTGTAAAAAAACAGGCGATTACTTTCATAAAATTCCTTCCAACTGAATATACAAATCCTTCATTTTTTTACGATTTCTTCCTTAAAAGTAGTCGAAAAATATGCATTAACAAGAGCAAAAGTGTATATATACATAGTAAAGTCTTGCATTTCATTTCTTTGCTTTGAAAACTTTGAAGTTAATTTGATTGCCCAACAACGAATTTGTGTCTACTTAGTGTGGACCCAATCAGCTTGCTATTTTCTTTGAGTGCAGCCCGCTGGCACAGCCCTAACTCTTAATATGTTGTAAAATGTTGGGTATAACCCAATAGCTAAGCTAAGCAAATACACACACATACACACACTCACACACAAGTAAAATAAGTAGCTGCAATAGAAAGGAAACGAATTGAAAGCAAAGGATTCTAGTGTCTTTGTGTGCGTGATTGTGTGTGTGTGTGTGTGTTGCGAAACTTTTGTGTGGGCTCCTGCTTTTGCGGCATTTCATACGCTCAATTGCTGTTGGTTAGCCAACACTGGCTGCGTGTCCTGGTCGCCAGTCAATTGAAAATGAAATTGCTAAAACTTGCCAAGTTCTTGCTCCTGCTACTGCCCCTTTCCCCACGCCCTCCCGCTTTCTGTGTGTTGCTCAAAGCAGATACGTGCGGACAAGCATGCATAATGAGCAGCAGGAGCTGAAGCTCCTTGAACTATGCCACCGCCAGCGCCCCTCTGTCACCCTCGCCTGCTGATGCCACGCCCATGTTTTCGAGCATGCGGGCAGGTAACCGTTACCTCAGCAAATTAATACTAACAGACGCGCAAAAGTATGCAACATCAAATGGCCCAGGCGACGTGAGCCACCAGCTCTTATGACACTGCACAAAAAGTGGGGGCAGCTCCTCCCCACCCCATCCGACCAGACCGTCTTTTGGCTCGTAAAGTTGCAGCTGCACGCTGCACGGGACACATTTTGGGGCAGCTCCTGCTTATCGCTTGACACGTTTTGTTGTTGTCTTTATTTTTTCCTTTATAGCTTTGTTTGCCTTTACGGAATGTACCCCTCTCTTTGCTTCTCCACCCTCCTATTTTTTCTGAGTGCATTTGCTTGTTGCGCTTTGCGTTGACTACGCAGTTTACGAATTTTTACGATTCAACTCGGCAAATTTATATATATTTTTGTACTCATGTGCGAAAGTTTTCATTATGGTCACAAAGTGACAGATTGTTCCGCTACATATGTATATACATATACATATATATATATATATATATATATATATATATATATGGCGGCGAATGTGAAGTCAAAAAGGATTAAGCACATAAAAATGCAGACATGATGGGAACGGGTTTTACGGCTTGCCCCTATTTTGGACCTGTTCTCGGGTCCTTTATTTTTAAATCACTTGAAAAGGTGCCTGGACCTTTATGAGCCATGAAGCATAATACATAGATGTGGTTGGGATATATCTTAAAATTGGGCATTCCTTATTTTCCTTTTATTTTTAATTTTCTAACTAAGAGAATTTTAATACCTCTTAATTGAATATACCATGAGAGCAGTACAACTGATAAAAAATTAAAAATTGTATGGAATATGAAAAAAAAAAATAAACCAATACAGAAATGCAAAGAGTTGTAAGTAAATAGAAAAATAAATATGTAAGAAATAAGCATCGATAAATGTATGTAAAATTAAATATATTTGATTCATGCAAACAAAAATATATATTATATATCTGTATTACTTGATAAATTTCCTATTTAGTTTCCATTGCAAAGTTCAGTAATAATTTAATATAATATAATATAATTTATTATGAAAAACCTGATTTTTTGTATCCCAAGAAAACTGAGTTATGTAATTTGAAATACTCTTAATATATATGTATATATATGTATATCATTGAATACAAACAATATTGGGATCAAAATTCTGTCGCACCTTTGCAGTAAAAGTGTGATTTCAACATTGAATTATCTTTGTTTCTTTTCGATTTATCTTAAATGTGTTTTTTTTTTTTTTTTGTTTTTTTTTTTTTTGTAAATATGTGATAGGCTTGAAAAGAAGACTATATATATTCACAAAATTAATTAAAATTTAAATTAAAAAACACAACGTACTACATAATATAAATATTCTGCTTGATATATTCAACTCGAAATACGTTTTAAATTTTGCTCTAATAATAATAAAAAAAAGTAAAAATTAAAGACAAAACTTACCATTTGCTATTTGCAATTGGATTTTCCTGTGAATTTTCAGTCTCGATGCAGTATTTGCTAAAAAGAAAAAACAAACAAACAGAATAGAGAAAATGAGTTCGAAATACTCTGATTTCATTAAAATTTTGTGACTAGACAAGAATTTTCTTTTATTTTCTCTTGACCAAAACTCTTGTTTTTTTTCCCCAATTTACAGCAATTGTGTTTGGGTTTCAATGTAGATATATGTATGTATATATAATTTTCTGTATGCTTATATAAACATATTATCATAATCCTAATTTTTGTTTTTCTTTTTCTGGTCACAAAGAGAAAATATTAAACAATTTTCTGCAAATATTTTGCCGAGCAACATTTGTGTCAATTTTTGTTTTTGTTAATTTTCCATTTTGGGCTTTTCGTTTTGCGCACTGAATGTGAAAATATTTTGACATTTGCATTTTTGGCTTTTAAATCGGGACAAAAATATGCCTGAAAGCCTGAACGCATCCAGTTTGCCAAATCATATTTACACGCATACACATAAATATAGATGTATGTATATAAGTACGTCGAGACATGTTTTTATCGAATACAAATCGAATGGAAACTTGTATTTGCATGCGTCATTTAGGCTTAAATACCCTGTTGATATATGAATTGTCATAGAAAGCGACAGGGGATATTGGTCATTGACGGGGAGTTTGTATTGAGAAGAGCATATATATGTATGAGGAGGTTTATATATATATATATGAGAATCACACAACGAGATACATTTGTTTGACATTCAGGCTTTCTTTGTGCCTTTATAGAGTTTTATTAAACACTTTGCTGGCAAATTATGTAAATGGAGAAAGTTGCCAGGAATAAAATGAAATAGGATCTATTGTAATTACACTAGCTTGTTCAAGTTCTTATATTTATATATTTATAATAATATAATAAATTATATAGAAAGCATAGAGTTGTATTAATGTATGGCTCTATTTTATGTTACATTTTAATATATTAACAACTAATTACAAAATTAGGTGTACGATTTCAAACAAACAAAAAAAAATACCAGAAGTCAGAAACACCTAAATGAATTTAGTAATAATAAAACAAAACAGTCATAAACAATATTTTTGTGATAGAAGTATTTAAAAAAAAGTTTTTTTTTTTTTTTGCTTTTTTTTTTTTTGTTTTGTAATTATTTTATAAAAGTCTGAAAGAAAATAAGTAAACACTTTCGAGCCTTCACTTTGCACATAAATATAAATGTTTGTTGAATTAAATAATCAAAGTCAAAAAATTCCATAAGCAAAATAAATAGATATATGGGGAATTCCCGTACGATTCCAACTGTGTCAATATAAATTTTGCTTTAAAATTGATTGTTGATTTTAGAGAATATACATTTGTAGATATATACAGTAGCGTACAAAACTGAGTGTATATTCATATGACTTTCATCAAATATAAAAATTAAACTATACATTGTTTGTTTATTAGTTTGTTCTTAACAAATAAAATTGTTAAAAATTGAAAAAAAAAAACCCAAAAATGTACATAAGCTCAATATTGCACGTTCCATAAAAATATGTTTTTATATTATTTTTTATAATTTCTAATTTTACATAACTTTACATATATTTTTTAAAGAGTTTTGTTTGAAAATATTTATTTTGTTTGAAATTCACAAAACTCTTCATAGAAATATACACTGTACTGTATCGAATCGATATGAATTAATTCCATTAGATTCATTATGCCTATCTATGAATCGTTTTATATGAAGCCGACATGAATATGAAACGTTCAATATTTTGTACAATCAAAACTCAATCATTTATTGACTGCATATTTGTATATGTTTTTAAACGGGGCCTTCCGTACTCCTTCACTGTCACTCCTTTACTGTCATAATTTTAAAAATAAATCAAAGGTACAAATCATCTGCTGGCCAAATTTCATTTGTTATAAATCAAACAAGCAAAAACAAAAACTGCGCACAAATTAATCAGTTTCGATTGCAGCACTCGCACTTTAATTGGCCCTAACGATGCCTGAGTGTGTGTGTGTGTGGTTGAGTATGGGTGTGTGCACACACACATAAAAATTTATCACGCCTCCAACTGTGGCAAGGAGCAAAGGACGCGCCGCCTAATTCAAACATTCGAATTTACGTTAAAACCTCATAAAAATGCGCGCGCCAAAAAAAAAAAAAAGGAAAGAAAGAAAAGAAATACAAGAATGAAAGCGAAAGTGCCGTTATGAAGTTCATTCGGTTGTTGATTGTGAGTGTGTGCGTGGGTGGATGTGTGTATTTATACTCACATGAACTAAGAAAAGGAGCAGGCGCTATCAGCAAGCAGCATCCTGTGGCTCTTATATATACATATATATATATGTATGTGTGTGTGTATAAATATATATGAAATGTTTTTTCCCACGATGGAATTGTCGTTTACATATCGTCCTGGCTGTGCGTGTGTGTGCGTGTGCGTGTGTCCTGTGTCCGTGTCCTGGGCGCTTGCCACGTTTGCCGTCTAAACGATTTACGACACTTTTGCCAACTGCTTTGCCGCACACATTCGCAATATTGTTTCTGCTAAGTTTGCGTGTGTGTGAGTGTGCTGTATCTGTGTGTTATTAGCATTAAACAAAACCAACGCAGACAGCTACAAAAACTTGGCAAAAACAGCAACGAATGCCGCACACGTTCGTTTTTATTATGTTAAATGTCTCCTGAGGCAGCACACACGCACTAACAACAACAAGAACAACGACATCAACAAGAACGTAGAACCGTAAATAGCGTCTGCTTTGGCTTTGCAACTGTCTTGCTTTGTATTTCGAATCTGTCTCTGCGTTTGTCACATTTCACATAAACTCAGCTTAAACGCGCGCGCCAAAAAGTAGGCAACACAAATTAGCTCGCAGCAACAGCAGCAGCCGCAGCAGCGAGCGCTGCCTTTCGCTTTTGTACCTGCTGACCTTAACACACTGCACGCCGCTCCACTGAAGACTGAAGCGGCCGCACTTCACAAGCCGTACGAATTGGGCAGCCTCGCAGAATTCACCCATGAACGAAGCCTTACGACACGAACGATATGCCGAGAGCTTTCGCTGCTTCGTGCTATGTTGAGTTTGATTTCAGCCTACTCAAAGAGTCTGTTAAGGGCTCTGT
Source organism: Drosophila navojoa (assembly GCF_054131105.1). NCBI lineage: Eukaryota > Metazoa > Arthropoda > Insecta > Diptera > Drosophilidae > Drosophila > Drosophila navojoa. The sequence goes on along the minus strand of NC_142891.1, from coordinate 28,048,766 downwards.
TTTGAGCGGCTTTTAGCTCTGTGCTCTACTGTTCAGACAGCTCAAAGAGTGTAACTCTTGCATTGGTTGCGAGTTGAGTTTATTTTTAGAATTGGTCTCTGCTATGCGAGGTGCTCAAAGAGTGTGACAGTTGCTTTCGCTTGGATATTGGGATTTAATTGTAGCTCAAAGAGCTGCTGAGTTGAGTTGTGTGCTTCTCTTCACTCCCACATTGCAATGCATTGAAAGCAAAATGAGTTGAGTATTTTTCACTTCACGTATCAAATTATTTAAGCGCTTTTGCTGTGTGCTCTTTGCTGCTCAACAAACTGTTCAAAGATCCAATGAGTGTACATTGAGTAAAGTCACTTTTTGAGGGTTTTTAATATACCCTATCAACAGAATTAACTTTGAGATGCTCTTACTTGCGTTGAGTTTAACTCTAATATTGAGTAGTTTAAGTCAGTCACTGTGAGCACTAAAATGATGCGAGTTTAAAGTTGAGCGTTGTTTCTTGAAGAGAATTGAGCGAAAGTCTTAAAAATAAATAGTTTAGTATATTATTTTGGTTTTGTAATGTAGAATTTATTGTAAATGTACACAATACTTAAGAAGTTTTTTAATAAGCAATAAAAATATATATATATATTTTTGTTTAATTAAAAAATGTTGATAATAATTTTAATATATTACAATCAAATTCGAAAATCATATTGCTAATATGTTTTACTTATTTATTATTTTGTTGTTCAATAAACATAAAATTTTTTGTATTTTTATATAGTGATGTCTAAAATATCTAAAACCATTTTCCGACGTCTAATAATACTTTTTTATTTAACATTAGTTTTCAATAAATAATTCTACCATTTTTGCTGTATGTTGCTATTTTAGATCTCTGAGTTAACTCACAAGCCAAGCTTCACACACTCAACTCAACTCATTTCGCTCAGTAGCAATGTTGTGATTCTCTTCAACTGTGCACTACTTGCTGCATTGAGTTATCGTGTTGGCTTTATTTATAGCCGGTGCGCTCTTTAGCTTGCTTGAGTGTTAATTCCCACTGAGTGGCTTCATATTTCAATTTGCGCTCATCGTTTCGGCTTGGCTTTGAGTCGCTTCGTGCGTCACTTCGGTTGCTCGCACGAAACTCACCACGGACGCTGGCCGAATGCTGTTATTCGCTCACGAACGCTCGCTCCGGCTCGGCAGCCGAGCACACGCTAAAACACACTCACACACACGTACACTCACACACGCGCCATCTGGTCGGCGCGGCTGGTGCTGAGCCTTGGCCAATCGTAAAAGTTTTGTACGTATTTAGTACAATTTCGGGATTTGGCAGGATGTAACCAGCCTGTAAGAAACTAAGCGCGCGGTGTGTGAACAAAATAAAACAAATAAAAAAAAAAGCAACAACAAAGTACAACAAAATTAAAAAAAAAAATTTATAAAAATACAAAAAAAAAATACTAAAAATTTTAATAGTGCATATTAATAAAAATAAATTGCGTGTGTTGGCAAGTTTGTTTTTGTTTAAAAGTCTCGTAGTGCGAAAACGTTAACATCTTCGGCCTTGCCTCGGTTAATGTTCGTTAAGCCCCACCCCCTCGCCCAGTCCCGCTACAGCCAAGCAACGCGCCGTGTTTACCGTGTGCCGGTTAACGGTTCTTACTTTGCTCGCTATTTTACTGGTTTTTTTTTTTCTTCTACAATTTGAATCCCACGCAGGCCACGATCTAATTAAAGTCGACGCTTGAAACGCTCGAGAAAATGGTAAACCTTTGATTATTAATTTTGAAGTAAATGAATGCCAAGAATAGAGCTTTGTGTATATGTGTGTGTGTGTGTGTGTGTGTGTGTGACACGAAATTTCAGCTTATGCAATGCGTAGGAATTTGAAAAAACGAAAGTAGCTAAAATGAAACGATTTCCAGGGCAATTGAGAAGGGGCAAGGGTCAGGTCAGGGCTGTGAGCGAGGAGGGGCAGGAAAAGGGACAGCTGGGAAACTAACCCAAAATCTAAATCTGTTGTGTTTGTTGTTGTCCTGTGTCATTGTCCTGGCCGAGTAGCTGCTGCCGGCTGCTGCTGCTGCCGCTGTTTGGTCCTTGGTAATAGTGTCGTTTCCTTTATTTGTGCCCGCATTGACTTTTATGTTACCTTCTTCGCCTTTTTTTCTCTCTTACAATTGAAAATTCAATTGATTTACAAAATGAAGTTGTATGCGTGTGCGTTTTATTTTTTTTATCTATTTTCATTTTGGCTTTTACGAGCGGCACTCTCCAGCTTAAAGCAAGCGTTAACCGTTTTGCAGTTTTGTAGTTAGGCCAAAGGGGGGCGTGGCGCAGCGTTTGTCGCCCAACAATTTGCTGCGACTGATGTCCACTCTGCTGCTGCTTCTTCTTCATCTTCTTTGTTTGTGTGTTGGTGTGTGTGTGTGTGTGTTTTTGGTGGCGGCCTAAATCGGTTTTGGGCGCAGATTTGTGATTTTTTGCTGCCTTTTTGTTGTGTGCTACGGCTGATGCTGCTGCTGCTGCTGTTAATGTTGTTGTTGTTGTCGTTGTTGACTGTGCAAAAGGCATTGAAATGTTTGCTCTGGACATTGTCCTCAAGTTTTGTGGAACAGAAGCCGGCGAGAAAAGGATGCGCCAGAAATTGACACAGTTAGGACTTGCTTTTTTTGTTGTCTTTCATTTTCGTTATAGATTTTTGTCGGCCATAAGTGAATTTCCAGGCAGTGAATTGTGAGTGTAACTGTGAAAGCGCACAAAGGCAGTTTTGATAGATTGCTTCTGGCCAAAAATTGAGTGTCAATCGCGATTTAGAAAGTCAAGCAGATGCCGCTTGAATAGTATATGATGCATACCTACCATATATGTATGTACATATATCTAAACAACTGTTCATCAGAGTACAGCAAATGTTGTCCTTACGACATACAAATTGTCTGATATATTAAATATAAATTATAGTGTTTCCAGTAAAACGAAGGCTTTGTTTTTGTGTAAAAAATTGAGCTAACAATGTATGTATGTATGTACATGTATAAACAGTCCAAATTAGTGAGAGAGAGCTATACATATATAAAAATAAATATTTGAAAATTTTAAAAGTTCAATAAGGGTATATTCACATAAAAAAGGATCAGACTAGACTTGGGGAGAATCGTTTATAAAGTAAATAGGATAAATAAACATTAATTTTAAACTAAAGGTGATTGAAATATGTTTCTGTATACATATGAATGATATTATATCATTAGATTTATGTACAATTTACCAAATTAATATCTTATTTCAACATACATTTTTTGTTTGTAAAGAAAAATATTATATTATTCGTTTCTTTTATTTCCATTAATTGTATTTGTGCACTTTGTTAAAAGTTTGAATGCAGCTTGATTATACTCATAATCTTATAAGCTTAATGTGTTGAAAAGCGCATAAATTTATTCATATAAATGTGCTTTTAATTTTAATTTATTTTCATATAAATTGTGTAATTATATAAATTATATTATTTGAACAAAAGTTTATATCTATATATCATATGGAATATAATTTTTACAATCAAATTTTTAATATCAAGAAATTCGCGTATCTGTAGTAAAATTCTTGTACATCCCTTTATATCAATAAATGTAATTATATATAATTATATTTTTTCTGTCTATTGATGAATGAGTATCTTCAAAGTCCGCATTATAACTTCAATGTCCATTTTTATGCAATTCGTAGCATTAGTTGTCAACTTAATCTAGCTTTACATTTTTAATACAACTTAAAGCATTTGAAGTGAAGAGGTTAAAGTCTTAGGTCAAGCGCTCTTGCTGTTCTCGCTCCCACTTCACAGACTTCAATAATGCATGAGGTCTGAGACTTCTCAGACTCTCTCTGGCGAGTGCACTTTTTCGTTTCTTCTAATATTCGAACTCTTATGAATCGCTTCAAAGGCAGCAAATCGCAGCCAAGCATTGGATTTGTAATCAACTCTTAGCTCACTAGGGGAAAGCACAAGCAACATCAGAAAAAAAAAAGAAAAACGAAAAGGAGAAACATTTAGTTGGCGCATTAAAACTGCAAATGCGAGCATTTGATCCTTTTTCATGTCCTTTGACAACTGCTGCTGCTGCTGCTACTTTGTAGCATACTTTTGTGCTGCTTTTTATGGTTGTCCTTTTTTCTGTTCATTTTTGTAGCATTCGATTGTTTGCCATAGAGATAATTTGCAGTTAAGACAAGCACAAGCAGCTCAGTTATGTTGTTTTACATTGTTAGTTGGCTTACAAAAGGCAAAAGACCTGCCAGGACATCAACTGTTAAGCGCCTGATGAAGTAGTTTCACACAGTCTTACGCAGTTTTACAGTTGTTAGCGAGTCCTTCGCATTTTTGATAAGACGCTGCTTAAAGCTGCCTTAAAGTAAGGCAACGACACACTTAAAGCTCCTTTTCGTCCTGATCTCGTTGCTGTCATTCTTTCGTCTCTCGCATTCCCACATTCTTCTTCACGTTTCGAGCACTTTGTTTAAGCAACTTTTCTCGTTTCGGTGTCAAGTGTTTTTATTAGACCCGACGCAGGGGAAAAAGCAAAAAAATAATAATAATAAAAAAAAAAGAAAATACACACACAAAAATCAACAAAATGAAAATAAGGAAAAAGTGGAAAATATGTGGTAAAATGAATATGGAAAATATTACAGCTACTGCTGTCGACAGCTGCCGCCACGACTCCCCCTCGCCCACCGACTGCGCCTATTTTACCTGCGTGCTTTTTGTCGTCTTACCTTCATGAAAGCTGTTGCTTTTTCTTATGGCCATTTCTACTTTTCTTTCGTTTTGCCTTCGCACTATCAAAGCAATATTTAAATGAAGTTTTGCGAGAGCGCACGCAGATTTAAATATCCTGTAGATTCGCGTGCACGAGGGGTAGTATAGACGGCCACATCACTGCCTTCAACATGCCCCCTTCAATGTCAACTGGGTATATGGCAGTCAAGCACGCCCTGTTTTATGCGTTCGTTGGAAACTCATTTTGTAGACACTCAACACGCATACGACATGTGTGACAGCTCAAGTTCTGCTTGCTGTCAACTTTAACCATTTGCAGACATTTGTTTCCTTTGTTTTATGGCATTATATACTTAATATACAGCATATACGTATGTATATATATTCGTGTATGCATGTGTGCTGCTTTATCGGATGTCATTAGCCTAATTGACAAACGAAACAAGAGCGAACGAAAAAGGTAAAAAAAAAAAAAAAAATGAATAGAACAGAGTCAGCAAGATTTCAGGGTGTAAATAATGAGAGGGAAAAATAAATAGAAATACAGATAAGAATTTATCTGTTTGCCTTTTGTATATTGGTATTTGCATAGAGTTTGTGTGAATAAAATATAGTTAAACGAGTTATTAATCAATTAGACTTGTCAAGCGCTCAATACGCGAGCTGAAACTCGAGGGAAAACATTTCCGTTTATTTTCTTAGCTCAAACAAAACTGGAATTATTAAATTTCAATGCAGTCAACTGTGAAGAGCTGACGTTCAGTACATATGATGTCTGTAATATTTATACTAGCTTAATTAGTATATTTTAAATGCATTTATTTCCATATCAATATATGAAAGTTTCGCTCGGCTTGTATTAAAATATGTTATTAAATGATTCTTATAATATTTTAGTATGAGGAATAGTTCCAAAGAAATAGATATGTGTGAACTCTAAAATAGACAGATGAAGAATGTCCCTAAACTGAACGCAATGGAATAAGAACATGAAATGTTGGGTATGAAACTTATTCCTACTCAAAAGGCACGGAAGCTATACTTAAATAAAGTCTTATGATCTAGAGTCCTAATTTTGCTTTAAAAATATAGTAATGATCTCTCTCCATGATAAATATTTTTTATATACATTTATGAATATTTATTAAGGGACATCGCCATCAACTATGTTTTGCTAGAATCATCTTTTAGCTTCATTTAGCTTCACTCCAGCTTATTCGCTTTACCATACAAAGGACACGTAATTGAAAACATATTACCTGTCTACACTAAAGCGACTGTACAGCAGACAGCAATGGTAAATTGCCTCAATTTATCTATCAATTCATTTTCTCTATTATAAATTTCAATTCAGCAATGGCTAAGCAAAGTTGCTCCTTATGGCTTATCTTTGATCTACGTGTGTGGGGCGTGTGCTGAAGGTTTTATTGTAGATGAAACCTATGTATAAAGGTTTCTAGTATATTTCGTTAGTATAAATAGTATATACTATATAGTATGTACTGTATGTGCGAGTGCATTTGCGGCCCTTGTCTTTATCTTTGGGCGATAATGACAGGCCGTGTGGCATAAAACCCATTAAATCAACTGGCACTTCAGCCACTATGTCTGCCTCCCTCTCTGTGCCTCTGTCTCGCTCTGCCCACGGTTCACATACGAGTCCTTGTAGGCGTCTGATTGGCTACGCCCACTCGGTTGTTTGTTCTGCTTCTTCCTATCGCATCGGCTGATTGTTGTTGTTGTTGTTGTTGTTGTTGACGTTTTGCAATTGGTGTTGAAAACTTCAGTTGTGAAAATTGGGTAACGCTCAACGAGGATGACGATGACTGCAGTCAGCATTAAGTGTTGCGCCCTCTCTCTACCTCCCTCCCTCCCTCTCTTTCTCCTCTCGCTCGCCCACACTTAAACGTCACCTCTCGGTCTCCCTTTCGCTTTTTCTATACCTGGCTGTCAGTAACAAAAGAAAATTTTAATTTTTATGGCGTTTTTTTTTTTTGTGTGAGTGTGTATGTGTGTTTTTTTCGAGGGCTTCGTGCGCCTCTGTGCTTACAGCAAGTGCCAGAGCTCTGAAAAAAATCCAATTATTTTAAAACTTTTGACAACTGCAACAACAAAAGCAACAACAACAACAGCAGCGGCTACTCCTGCACGGGCAACAATGCAAGGACTATGAAAACAATAAGAAAAGCAACGACAACAACAACATCGAGTTGGCAGCCATTATAACTTCACTTGAAAAGTTTAATTGATTTTTACAAGTGCATATAGAGCATAAAGCATATATATGTATGTATGTATATGTATTTTACCTAGACTGCAACTCAAGCTCTGCCACGCCCACCTACCGCTATAGCCCGGCCGTTTAACTCTTTTTTTTTTTTTTTTTGCTTGTAAACAAAGTGAACGAGAACATAAGGCAAAGCCAGCTGAAAGCAACTGAAATCAAAAGTAACAAAGCTCATTCCATTGCAAAGCGACTTCGTATTTACCTTTTGGCAGTGCCTGCCAACCTGTCCGAGCGTCTGTCCCGTCTGTCTGCAAGTTCGAGAAGTTGGCGCTGCTTGAAGACATTTTAAGCTGAATTTAATTGCCAGCAGTTGTTGCAATTATATTTGCTTCTTGTTTTTGTTTGCCGAGCTCGGATTTTTGTTGCTTTCCGTATAGTTCGTAAAGCTCTCTAATGATAGGCCTTGACTTGGTGCACTACCTGGCTGCCCACCTGACTTCCAGCTGCACCCTCAAGGCCTGCCACTTCTGCTTAATTAGCTGCAGCTAGAGTGCAAACTGGTCTCTTAACATGCTTACTTATACTGAAACACAAAAGTATAAAATGTAATAGGACTATCATATCTACAATATATAAATCATACCTTTGGTATTTTGTGTCCACTAGATGAATATCAGTCAATGAAGGAATACGATTGATTATGACTGCATACTGGGCGTGGCAGTCATTTTCAATTTTCATTCAATTTATTCAAAAATCAGAGTTTGACTTAAGCTAAATAACTAAAAACGCAATTTGAAAAGAAATTTTGTGGGCAGACTGCTGCTAAATCAAATTGCTCAGCCTAAAATGAACCTCAAATATTTTGATCTATCAAATTCAAAACAACAAAGGATTTCGATAGTTTTGATGGGCTTTCACTTGCATAGAAACCACAGAAAAACACACACATCTACACAAAGGCTTGTTCTCTGGCATTCATACAACATCCTTTGGCAAGGATGTGCACGGATTTGCAATTATAAAATATCTCAATCTGCTTCCTCTTATTGCAGGCATTCAAGAAACCTCGTCAAGCAAATAAAAAGCTAAAGCAAAAGAAAACATCGATAAATCAATAAAAATCATAAATAAATAAATTAGAAGAATATAAAACTGCATATCTTTATCTGTATTGCTTAAGAGTTCAATTTCTAAGTATTTAGTACAACTTGTAAGCAGGTAAATTTGGTCGTATAGTAACAACAGCTTCCCTCCACATGGCAACGGCGATCCTGATCTTGATCCTGATGGCAAACCTCATGTGAAATGAATCGATCGTCAATGCATCATTATGTCAACAAATATCATTTTGGCGACAACGACAACGATGATGCGTGAACAACGTAAACTACAACAACAATTATATCAACAACAACGACTACAACAACAAATGGAACGATGGGCGTGACACATGGGCTGAACGCGCTTGAATATTGTTTTGTATTTTATTAAACAAATGCCGCCATATTATGCCAATAATGATGATGATGACATCGCATTTGCTAACACATCTTGTTATATCCGATGATTTTCGGCTTGGCCAAATGTATTTGACGAACGATTGAAAACCATATTCATAACAACCTCAACAACAACGATACGTTTATTAAACTAAATGCTATAAATATACCAATACACACACAATACATACCACACACCCACACGTCACACATGCGTAAAACGTACACTCTTTTTACAATACTTCCCAACACTGTCGTTACACTTTGACTCTCACTCTCTGCGTCTGTCTCTGTCACGCAATTAGCGCGTGCAGCGTCGCTTCGACGTTGACAGCAAAGTTTGAGAGAGCGCGTGCGAGAGCGAGACAGCATATCAGCAAAGAGAGTAAGTCTGATCGAGCCAGAGAGAAGGGAGCGCGCAAGCATATCAGAACTTGAAATTCAACAAAAAGCTCTCGCCTAACTGTTTCACAGTCACAACTCCCCTCACCACCAATACCAATACGCACGCCACCAGCTCCACTCTCTCACTCACACTCACACTCCTTGGCATACATATATAATGGGTCTGCAGGTGGCAGCCACTTTTGTTGCAGCCAACTTGTTTGCAGTCCTGTTGCTTACCTGGACGCCAGCGACCGTCGATGCAGTCCGTGAGTACAAAAACAACAAAAATACTAATAAAATTACTAAAACTACTACAAACAAAAAAAAAAAAAAAAAAAAAAAGAAAAAAATATAAATATGAATATTTTAATTAATTAATATTAGAAATTAAAATATTGATTATTAAATAACACTTTTTTTTAGTATTACGTATTGAAACATATTCAATCAAACTTATTGGATTTGAAAAAAAAAAAAATCATTCTTAAACAAAACTATAATATATTTTTATATATTTATATATATATATATTTTTAAAAAGAATCGATTACGATTAGTACTTATTAGAGCTTAAATCATAAATATATTTTATTATCATTATCATTATTATTGTTTATTTTATTTTATTTATTTAATTTTTTTTTTTTTTTTTTTTTTTTCTTTTGACCAATAAATTTCATTGACAATTTTTATTGACTCAACAATTATTAACTATCAGAAATTATAAGAAATCGTGTAGATTTTAGTGATTCTTATTTTCAGTCAATACGAACTTGAGCCGAAAACTTTTGTGGAACCAACATGTTACAAAGCATATTTCTCAGAGATAAACATCATCTTGATGAGCACACAGTCAGATTAGGATAGTGATATATCTCGGTCCTTTATTATTTATTAAACCTGGATATGTCTCCTGCAATGAGTGTGCAGACATTGATAATATTTAACTTAAAAGTTTCGTTTTATGCCTAATATGCCCTGGCTTATGTAGGCAATTAATGTGAAACTTATGCGTTGGCCCATAATTGCGGATTGACGCTGTGTGTATGTTTCTATCAAATACCTAGGTATCCAGTAAAATTACCTCTGGCTTACCTCATTGCCTCATTCGCCTCATTTTTTGGCTCAATCAAGCGAAAGTTGTAAATTTCAAATTGCTTTTCCCCCGCCTAACCCCTGCACTGAGAAAAACTAGTTTTGTGAAGTCATATTTCATCAGTCAGCGCGAATGCTATTTGGTTAAAGGGGGCGGAGCGTGGGCGGCAAAGGCGTGGCCTGTACTAGTTTTCGGCAGCTTAAGGCTTAGACTGTAGCAAAAACTTTTGCTATATGTTAATTATGGCGCTGCATTTATTTGAGGCTTAATATAGCATGTCGTATTCATATAGTTTGCCAGTTGCCAGTTTCTCGGTTTCTCATTGAGGTTAGAGCGAGACCGAAAAAGCGAGAGAGATGAGGTGAGAGAGAGAGAGAGGGAGAGGGAGCCATAATGGAGAAGGGTGCTTGGATTTGCCAGAGGGGATATTTTCTACCTACTTCGCTGTCGCTGTCTAAGCGAAAACTTTTCAAATTATCGTAGCATCAACTTTTTGTGCGTCCCGCTCATCACAGAGTGCTAGAAAGAGAGAGGGAGAGGAACATGGAGAGCAATAACGAGTGGGTGAAAGAGGGCGGGTTGCTGTCGAGATTGGGCTGGAGCTGCGGCAAATTAATTAAAACTTGTTGCAGAAAAAAAAACCAAGCGAAAAAATGTACCAAAAATATGTGGCTGATATCTGTGCTGCGTGGCCCACTGTGCACTAGCGCAGTGTGTGTGTGGTGGAGGGGGAGGTAGGCAGCGAGGAATTGGCTAAAGCCAGACAAGTGGCAGCCGCTGAGCCGCTTTTGTGTCATAATTTCAAACAAACGACAAATTAGCCGGCAAGCGTTTCCGCGTGTGTACCCCAAAAAGGAGGCGTGGCCTGGCTTTTGAGCCCGAGAAGAGTGGCGGGGGATGGGAAACTGCTCTCGAAGAACCATTTACATGCAATACACACGGCAAACAGCAAACAGTTTTGCATATGTTTTTAAACAAGGTTCCGCTCCCTGCTCCCTGCCCCAGCGCCTGTCCCTGCCCCTAGCCCTGGCTCCCGGTTTGCAGTCGACAAATGTTGTTGTCTAACGGTTTGTCGCTCTGTCAACGCCGAGGGCCGCTGCAATATAGATACGAGGGAGACAAACAGCACCAGAGGGGTGGGCGGGGAGGTGGGAGCAGGGTGCGGAGGCGGATAGGAGCGGGGCATGTCCTGCTGAAAAGCCGCAGCCCGCAACGAGTTGTACAAACATTTCACGCGGCAAAGTGCCGCATAAATTTCAATTTAATGGTTCATACGAGCACAACACACACACCCAGACAGACACACATATGAAAAAAAGGAGGTGCGACAAAACTGTACAACAAAAAATCCTCTAGCCAACAGGATGTGCAACATTTGCCTTTGTTGGCACCGCTGCTGCTGCTGCTGCAACTTCTGCAGCCATTTCGTATTCGTTTTTCTGCAATGTCCTGCCGCTTGTTTATTAGCCACATGCAATGAAGCAGCCGTGCGAAAGGTGAGGCCAAAGAACAACAGCTCTCATTCCGAATGAAAACAGAAATACGTATAGAGGAAATATATATATATATATTTTTGTATGTATATCAGTATGTATGTAAATGCTCTAGCGCTTAGCTTGCACAAAATCCAAATCTAGAAACATTTGATATTTGGACTTTCTCTCTTTGCTAGAGCGGAAATGAATTGAATTGTTGGCTTTGCAACATTTTAGTTGAACATAAATTTTGATTATTTTTGCAAAGAATGAATAAAGATAATCTCAGTTCTTTTTTTTACTATTTATTTATCTAAATTTATTTCAATGTAGTTCGACGAATAACTCAGAGTTTCTTGTATTTACACGATTCGACGATATCGCTGACGGAGAGCTATTTATATTAGCTAGCAGTCAAAAAGAATGTGAACTTTCATTTTCATTAATAGTCTAAATTTAATTTTTATTTTCGTAATTAATGATGAATAATGAAATATCGAAAAAATATTACGGCTCTCTTTTTTGTCAACTCATTTTTTTTTACCACTTATCGGATTTGATTAATCCTCTTCAATTCAAATTGACTGATATGTCGCTTAAAATTATTTCCTTTTCAAATGATGGATATTGCCTATAATATGTTTTATATTATCTTTATTTAATGATAATTCTATGACAAAAATGTCAGTCAAAATTGTAGCACTCACATACATATTTCACTGCATAGCCTTAAGATTCCTTTGCCTGCTCGAGCTGTCAAAACTTTGCCAGGGCTCAAAGTAAATATCGTTAGCTCTACCTTTCTTAGCTTGATTTGACAACTCGTTTAATTTTGCACTTACAACTTGAAGATGGCCTTTTACGCGCGGAACAAACATCAACAAAGTGCTATATTATGTAGCCAACTTTTATGGTAATTATGAGAATATTAAAAGAGAGATATATGTATATGTATGTATAATTTTGATGGGGCGTTACGTAATTAGTGAGAAATAAGAGATGAAAGAATTTATTTATGCGGTCGCTGCGTTCGGCTACGCCTGTCATTTTCAATTGTCGGCGATGGCTGCAGATGCTGCAGATAAATGTTGATTTATATGACCCTGGCCTCGGCGGCCAGGTCCTGCGACATTAATGTGTTGACATTTGGGACCTCTCCCGAATGGAAATGGAACAGCAACAGCAAAAACAACAACAATAGCGACAAAAAAATGGAAGAAAACTAACAGCTTTTTGCTGTAGCCCATCAGAGGAGACGACACACTCAGAGAGATAGAAGGGCCAGTTGTAATGAAAAGTAATAATATTAAATTAACAGAACTCTCAGGAATTGAAGCCACTGAGACAGAGAGAGAGAGAGAGAGTGAGAGAGAGCGGTACGGCTGGAATGGTAACTGGGAATGCGGGCCGTTTCCACTATTATTTTCTGGCTAGGCCCGTCTCTCGCAGTAACATCTTATTTATGGTCTCGTTTCTCGTAAAAATTTGTTATTTAGATTTATGGCGCTTTGCTCTTTATTGTTGCTACTGTTGTTCGTGTTGCTGTTGTTGTTGTTGCTGCCACATTTATTTATCTGCGCTTTCGCTTTCTTTTTTCTCTTTTTTTTTTTATTTTTCTTCCTTTCTTCTCTTGTTGTTTGCCACTGAAATTTTAGAGCCACTTTGCTTGGTCACTTTGCCACAAAGAGGCAACAAAAAAATAAATAAAATACAACAACAAAAAAGTGTGATAAATGCCAAAGCATTATTATTGCTGAGCATTGGCGCAGGGGGCAGTTAAGACCGTGTTCAAGTACTTCGTATATGGGCATGTTTGCTGATCTAATGATATGATGGCATTAATAAAACGCATTCGCATTCGCATTCACATTCGCATTGCCTGTCCCATTTGCCCAACTGTCTGGTCTGTCTTCAAGTCTAGGGGGCAATCAGCAAGAAATAGACATTGAGTCCTACGCAAATGAGAAGTGGGAATTGTAAAAAGTTCTACTTATTTAAACTGTTCGTAGTTTGCCGATGATGGATCCATTAGCTCGATTGCTTGGCATTTGTATGAATAATGCTCAATTTTAATTCATTATTTCTCTATGAATGCTACAAATTTCCATGTTATTCCAACTGTTGGTAGTTTGCTTATGGCAGATCTTTTATCTCTTATCTGTTTGTGTTTCAATTTCATTTTGTTCCAACCATTTATAGTCTTTTTTATGACTTTACAACAAAAAGTTCAAGTATTTATTTTGTATGTTTTTGTTATAAACTTTTCAGTCAATTAAAAGCTCAGTTGATCGCATCACAAATTGTGATAAAGCCAAAGATTATATGATTAATCGTGCCATCACCATTCAAGCGCCAACTTTTGTAAAAAAAAAAAAGATAGTCTTTATATATGTTTAAACGAAAAAATCAAAACAAATATATCCAACACTCAGGCATGCTACAGTAATTGTCTTAGCTTAATTAAGAAATCAGTTCAATTCTGTGTCGCCAACACTTTTTGCTGTTCTAGCGCTAATATATTCTGCTCAAATCTCAAATAACGCTAACTCTCACTTATCTAACCCGAGTGCTATGGCAGACGAGATGACATTATGCAAATCTTTGCTGCTTCACTCTTAAGTGCCACAAATTGTGGCAACGCATTGTGCTGCATTTATTTTTATTTCATTTTTTTTTTTTTTTTGCCTTCTTTTTACCACTTGCTGCCAGTTTAATTAGAAAAAATGTTAATTTAATGCTTCGCTGGTTCGCCGGGTTTTCTCTTCAATTGAGTTTCCTTGGCAGTTCAAGTGAGTGTATGTGTGAAAGAGAGTGAGAGAGAGAGAGAGAGAGAGCGAAAGAGTATCTCTCACTCTTCCCACTTTTGTCTATTTGTTTGCTACCATCTGACCGAGCTGACGACCAAAAAGTATGCCACATTCGCATACACACACATACACTAGCACCACACACTCATCGACGTTCACACACACACATACACACTGAAAGTGTTGGCCAGCCTGGCATATGCCCGTGTCATATTTTGCTTGTAGCGAGCAAATTTCGACAATGGCCGCCAACAAAAAAATAAAATGAAAAAAACAGAGTGTGATAGTGTATGAACTAAAGAAATACCCTATAATTCATAGGCGCAGCAGTAGCTGACAAGCTTTCAAGTATGCTAAAAATTGTAATACCTCAAGCAACAAATTTACTCAGTTGTTCTTATTACTATCATCAAAAATATTTTATTCTTTCAATGGAATATAATAAACTAGTTAAAAATATCAGTTTTATAAAGCTTAATTATATTCGAGAGAAAATTTTGCTGATTAAATAAAAAACGCTCTAAACGAGCTTTGAACTGGTTCGTATGAATTTTGTGATTGAAGTCATTTTATTTGTACTTTATTAACTAGTTCCCAATGCTGTACATTTAAAACATATAGATGCTTGTAATGAACTAGCTCACTGAAAAGTTGATAAGCTAGCTCATAGGGCTGCCTAAACCCACATTTTCAAGAAGTGATCTTTAGTAATGAACTAGTTCACAATACTTCTTTGATTTATAGAGAGTTCAATACAATTTGCAAAACCATATACTGTTATATGACTCATGAAATCGAACCTATTAAACCACTTCCATCGAAACTGCCTCCCACAATTCGTTTGTCTTGTGTAATCAGAATTCTCCGAATTTTGTACATTTATTTGATTTCGTGCTGCTCATCAATTTGTAGACTTTTGCATGCCCTTTTACCGTTTTACAGGGTAGAGCGGAAAACGCATCGCATCGCACAGTTTTTCATTTGTAAAGCGAAAAGTTTGTGGCTCGCGTAGGAACTAGCCTCTGTTGGTCTGTATGCGCGAGTGCTAAATGATTCATGACTCACATATGTAAGCGTGTGAATGTGTGCGTGTGTGTGTGAGTGTGAGTGTGTGTTGGTGTTGTGCCGTGGGCAAAAAGTGCTTAACTCGTAATTTTTCGAGCGGTACGTGCAAATAAGGCCATTGAGGCCGCACAAGCCGCCGTTTAGCGTACGGCCTGCTCCCAGCACCCTCTCCCGCCCTCTCTCACGCTCTCTCTCTTAGTTGAGGCAGAAATTTGGAGTGCATTTTATTGTACTAGTTTGTCGGTTGTTCCTGTTGCCGGCCTGCACATGAATATTGCAGCTGATGAGCAGCCCCTCAACAGCTGCCTCCATCTTGCAGCAGCTCTACCCCTGCCACTACCGCAGCCCTTGCCGGTGTCCCGTGCAAGGGTCAAAAGTTTTAATTAATGTTTATGGCTGCACTGCTCTGCGGCGACTCGGAAGCCCCTTTAAGTACAATTTATTTATTTTCTGGTTAGCGGGCAGAGCGGCCTTATGGCTAAGACGGCCCTCTCGCAGAAGACGGCCGCCTAAAAGGCAGACAACGCATTTTTTAATTAATTTGTTTGGCCCTTTTGCCACAAGATTCGTTTTTATTTTTATATACATTTTTGATAGAGCGGGCGGGTCTGAGGAATTTTTTTTTTTTTTTTTTGTATTAATCAATTAAGGTGCGCAGGCAGCAATAAGTACATGAAATTTTAATTGCATTTCCTTACAAAAACAGAGCCCAGACACAAATTTTTCCGTTTCCTTTCGTCTTTTTTAGACGTGTGCGTGACAATAAACCTCATTTAATTTGCTTTGTTGGCAGAGGTTAAAGGGGCGTGGTCTCTGTTTTTTTATTATTGGGGAAGACTGGGCAATTGTACGGAAGAGCTCTACATAATTCGTATTTCAGTTTAATGGGGTTTCTCGGTTTTCCTGTTTTATGGGGGGAGTGGCTTTGTGAACTTAAGTAACTAGTTGTCCTGAGCATTCTGTTGATGAAATGAATACTGATTTGATTTATTGAGTGGCTTTATAATGGAGTACGACATAGACTTGAAATTGTTTATTAGGAATAGAATATGTAACAATTTAAACTCAATTACAACTCAAGATTGAAGTACGAAATTTGTCAGAATGAGTGAATCAACTTTTGAAATTGGGAATTGAAGCTAGCCCATCCAATAATACAGAAAATCTGAAGATAAACAGTTATCAACTGCAGCTCAAGCTGAGATAATCGTCGCTACAGACTGCAGAGAGAATTTTGACACTGTCAACCCTAAATATTAGACTGGACTCTATTGACAACAAATAGATTTCATTATATATTTATATATTTTAATAAATTTACCAGCTTAGTGTTCTTTAGATACGCCTTAAATAAAATATTCATCAAAATGTAGGATTTTTAAAAATATTACGAATTTTTGAATACTTTCATAATAATAAATTAAAAAGGTTTGTATTTTTCATAGTATATTGTATTGATTTTAGTTGCACTAAAACTATCAAATTTATGAATGATGAATGAATCTTTTTCTGGCGATCGACTGTCTTATTTTCAACTTTCTTGCCAAAAGATTTCCCGTCTTTTCAAACTTATCTTCTTCTTCAACATAATCGACTTTAGAAAGCTCTGTTCGACGACTCCTCCACGATTTTGGTGCCTACTTTTGCAAACTGCTCATAATAACTAGCTCAAAACTTGGGCTCGCTGCGAACTAGTTCATTTTTCTGGGATGTCGTAATTTTCAGTGACTCTACATACATATATGTTTTAAATAAATCCAAACTTCAATCAAGGTTCCATATGTCTATAATTATAATTGTACAACAAGCTAAATTATTTCCTCATCATCTCTATTGCCCTTAACTCCCAAGTCCGATGCCCAATAAAGTTCTGTTTGAAATTATGAACTCTTTAAATTGTTCTTACTTTCAGCACGCCACATGGCATATCTCCCATATGCCATCAGCCATAGAAACCATATGCTTATTTCCAAAAATTTCCAAAGCCTCCTACTCTCTCGCTTTCACTCTCTCTCTCTCTCTCTCTCTCTCTCTCTCTCTCTCTCTCTCTCCTCTCTCTCTCTTTCGCTTTTTGCTCTTTGTCTCGCGCTCAGTCTGTGGTCCTTTGCATGATGCGTGTGTGTTCGCTTTTTCTTCTACTTCGTGTGGCGGCTGTGTTGTTGTTTTGTGGAGCACGCAGGGGAATAATTACAAAATTTATGAGCACGGCAATGGGCGTGGCCTCATAATTGTCAATTGATGGCCGAGAGGGTCGGTGGGCGGGCCAGGCAGGCCTAGCAGCGGGTAGCCTCATAAAACTGAAGTAGTTCGCCAGCCAGTCGACAGACGCGCCGTTGTTGGAGCTGCTTGTTGGTTGTTGTTCGTTTCCGTTCGCATGTCGTGTGGAGAGCACACGCCAAGGGGTTAAGGCTCGAGCGGCACGTGGTGCCCGCCCGCCCATGCAAGTCTCCTCTAGGGGCATGGCTAGCAGCAAATCGGGCATCGGATTTTAATATAATGCGCATTTTAATGTCATTATTTTTCTGTGTGTGTGTGTGTGTGTGTGTGTATGTTATTTTTTTGGGTTTATTTTCATTATTTTTCTCTCAACTTGAGCTGAAGGAAAAGCAAAAGTGCAAAAGACGTCGACAAAGCGGGCAATGCAAATTGCGGGCATAAAAAGCAACATGAAGCAAAGACGACGAGAATTGTGGAAGAAGGCGGGAAGGCGGTGTTGGCGGGAAGGGGTTGCTACCACACCGGGAGCATGGCGTGAAACGAGACGGAGACCGAGAATACCGTCCGCAAAGTGAGCTATTTTTGTATGACGCACATACAAAACGACAAAAAAGAAAGCGAAAAAAAAACATAAAAGAAAACTGGACAAAAAAAAAAATAACTGCAATAGCAATAGCAGCAAGAAGAGCCACAGTCTCTCTCTTTCTCTTTCTCTGTCTCGCGCTCTACCGCCGCTTCCACCCAGCTGCCCCTCTGCACTTTAGCAGTCAGACAAAGCGACGGCATTGTCGCTTTTGTGTTGCATAGTTGACATTGTTGGATTTCCACAAAGCTGTAGACCAGCCAGGCAACAGGCAGTCGACAGATCGAGAAAGAGAGAGGGAGAGTGGGAGGGGAAAGTAGAAGGTGTTAGAGAGGGGACAGCACCTGCTAGGCGAAGAAACGACCACAAAAACACACTCGAAATATATACACACACACACACGCACAGAGAGAAGAAGATAGTGGGGGACAGAAAGAGACTGCAGCACATTTGATTTGCCTTTTGCCTTATATTTGCTTAGGTATATATAAACATATATATATATATACGTGTGTGTGTGTGCAACAATAACGCCTTTAGATACATGCGACTGTTCATCTTCACACCTCATTGAGTCGCCAGGTGGCGCCATTTGCCACTTGAAAGGCAAAAGTTTGCTTTTTCTCCACTCTCTGTCTCTACCTCGCTGTGTCGCTAGTTTTCTCTACCTTTGCTAACTGCATTTCATATGTCTTTGCGTGGCATATTTGCTTTGGCTCCATTCAGCTCGAACTCAGCGAGTCAGACGAGTCAACTGTTTAAAGCCAATATGCATTTATATTTATTTTACTTGATTTATTCGTTGCAAGCACTTTGAAGTGAATTTCAACTTTCTTTGGCTGCCAATAAACCACAACATTTGACAGAGGAGAGAGCAGAGGACTGAGAATACGAAGAGAGAGAGAGCGGGGAGTAGTTGAAGGAGGTGGAATATGTAAAGATAAACCAATCAAGGAATATCAAAAGTCTATGCAATTCCTAAATGTTTCTCGAGGAATATGTTGCTTTTACGATGCGAGGAGTTTGTTGCTTAGTGTTAAAATGAAGGCGAGCCCTAAGGATTGAAACATAATCGAATTAATCGATGAATGTAGCGTTATTGATTGAAATGTTTACCTGAACCTGAAATGGGAAAGAGGGTATATGGTTTTGTTAAAAGTATACAGGCAGAAGGAGGCGTGGCAGGCCACAAGTATAATATCTGATCGGGGCCAAGCTGGTCGATTGGCCATGTCGTGTTGTCGTCCGTCGCTTGTCCGTCGTATGTATGAGCGCGATTCAGAAAATATAGAGCAGGACTCAACTTTTTTTTAAAAGTCCGTATAATCCGCGCTATCGAGTTTATCACTAAAAACGATAACTCATGCCGACTTTTTTAGATAAAACCTTATCGACGATAATAAAGCTACATCTTTCAGTAGAGTCTCCAATTTAAAATGTTAAAGATGATTATACAATTCGTTTTGTAAAATAAACTCCACCCTAAACCACTCTCACCTCATCTTGTAAAGTCATATATCCAATACTAGAGACTTGTGCTTCGGTATACACTACATTACATTATGATTCGTTTGAAGTTTCATTACGTCTACGGAAAATTAATTATCACAATAAGTTGCATTATTGCAAAACTGCAGCGCAACCAAGCGAATCGCCTGTAAGTGAGTGTGTTATATGCGTTTTTTGTAGGTGTGGGTGTGGTGCGTGGTGTTCAATATGAATTGAAATTCGTTGTTGTGTTAGGGGTCTACTTGAGCGTCTCGATAGAGCTTCTTTCTGTAATTTATGTGATCATTAACATTAATCAAACATTAAATATTTCTATTGAATGACTAGCTTAAAGTAAAGTTGCTCAAATATAACAAATTTTTAAAGTATTTAATGTATATGTTTTTATGTTAGATCATATTATAGAGCTGTATTTGTATTTTATAATCCCATTGAGAGATTTCGGCGAAACTCCTGTCATAAATATATTTCTGGAAAGTTAAATATCAATTTAATAGCACATTAAGCTTCGCTCTTTATGTTCAACTAATAAACTATCCAAAGACAACTTTTATACATATTTGGCTATATATACACATATATATAAATTTTGCTCAACTTGTCGAACGTTTTCCAGCACTTTTGTCAGGCACACACACTCCCACACACACTCACACACATATACACTCACCCACTCAGTTTCGAATTGAGGACAAGTTTATTTTTTGTCAGCTCCATTCTGCAGTCATGTGACCAGCACTTAAAGCACACGCTGATCCCCTGCCTGCTCCCGTCTTTCGTGCTCTTGGTTTGCATTTTGCGTTTGACGCTCTAACTAAGTACTTGAATGAAGATGGGGTGCCACTGGGTCGGGTGTCGCGTGAGGGGGAGGTACGGGGTTTGTTTGTGGATTGGAGCTGTGGGAGCTGCCACCTCAGCTTCTGGTTTTGCTTCGACAGACTGCGCCCAGGATGCAAACTTTCCAATTGTTAAAACTTTGCACTTGAGCGATTTTTGTGTAGCATATTTTTTGGCATATTTGCGCGCTCGCATGTACCGAGCACTTTGCAAAGAAAACTTTTCAATGTGGTAAGCACGCGCACACGCACACACACACACACACAGCCGCACATACTCGTACATACTCGCACATTGCCGCAGACACAACTATTAAAAGCCAACAGCAGAAGCAGCAGCAGCAGCCAAAAGAAAAATGCATAAATAATGTAGGCAAGGCGAAGGAAAGTTGCAGGCACGACGAAGGCGCATACAACAAAGAATAAGGCGAGTGAAAACAACAAGAAATATGACCTGGCAGATTGTCTACAATAACGAATACCTAATGCCCTCTAACAGACGAAGTTGCCTCCCATGTGCTACTCGAGAGCTGTTGACAGGCGAACGAGAGTTGAGAATTAAAAATCTAATGCGAGTTTCTATAGATGTGAAAATATGAGAAAAGGAGGAGGAGAAGAGACGGAAAAAATAAAGTAAAAGAGCAGAGGCGAGAACAGTGAAACATCGAAAGAAAAAAGCTTAAATAAAAGATACGACCAAAATATGAAAACAGGAGAGAAATGAATGCTAGAAAGGATATGAAAGATTGCTTAAAATTCTAAATTTAATTTGATATCCTATATATTCATTGGCCTTCATAATGTCACTTAGAACTAAAATGGCCTTAATTTTATTTTAGCTTTGGCATTCAAGTATATTGGCTTTAAACCTAACCTAAAATTCTGTTCCTTGGCATTTGCACTATTACTAAACTTCAAATACCTAAAATTAGCCTACTTAAAAGAAATTCATTATATAATGAATTATAAAATTGATAGTAGCTCTCTAGCATAGTTCATATACCCTATAGGCATGTATGTTTTCTATAGGGTAGACAGGAAAGAAAAGGATACCGCCTGTGTCAAGTTGACAGTTTTTCCTTGCTTGTCTTCTTCTTTTCTTCTGGCTAGCACAAGTTCTTTTCCACACATTATGAAAAACTTTCTACTAGCGCGCACTGATAAACGTTGCCGACACACACACACCCTAACCTTGAGTGTGCGCGTGTGTGTCTGTGTGTGTGTGTGTGCATGTCTAAGTCAACACCAACAAGCGAGCAGCCAGGCTGCGAGTACATTAGGCAAATACTTTGGAAATTATTTTCTGTTCGCCCGAGTGGGTTTCGGTGCCGGCAGCGTTGGCGGTTTAGTGGGTCAATTTTTTCGGCTATGCTCTGCTGGCTAGTGTGTGTGTGTGTAGAGGGAGACGGGAAGGGAAGGGAAGGGAAGGAGCCAACTTGCGTGTTCGCAGCGCGTTTTGAGTTACCTTCGCCAAAAGTTGTTCGCTGTCATGTTACGGCAATTTTACGCCCTCGCCATTTCAGGGGCAGGCAACAACAACAAAGTTGACGGCCAGGTGCCGCAACTTGCGACTACAATGTTAAAATGTCAAAGCAATTTCACATGATTCTCCTTTTCTCTTTCACATTTGCTTTCTTTTTTTCTTGCTTTTGGATCATTTTACCCATTATGTTGCGAGGCGTATATGTGCCTCAGCTTATGCAGCACTTTAAAGCTCTGCTCTGCTCGCTGCTCAAAGCTGGCCAAAATACTCTCGACCCCCACCTGCTGACCGTTGCAGTTGCCGTTAAGCCGCAAAACACGCATTCAGTTGCATGCAGCAGCTGCACCACCAGCCGCTGACTGTGCGCCGCCCACGCTATACTCTATAAAGTGAGCGGGGAGTTTTGCCAATCTCGCTGACATTTGTCGAGCGGATTGCAGCCAATTTGAATTGTCATATTAATTGAAAATGCTTGAAATTCCTTGAAAAGCACTACGATTAAATGAAAAACGATTGATACTAGCTCGAGGGCATCTCGTTGTCCATAAAGAATTGCAGCGATTCGCAATTGTTTGGAGCTGCATTTGCAGAAATTGATGTTGTGGGGCTTTCGGCTCTGCATACACTCGCAGCCAGGGAAACGCCTACCCATTCATCTCTCTCCCTCTGCCCGTCTCGGTCTCCCTGTTACCCTCAATATTCGGGGCATTTTTGCATTTGGCCGAGAGCGTGCGTCGACTATGTAAATATATGCCGGCCAAATGCAGCAAAACCTGCAAAACTGTGGAAACTAGAAAACCCGAAAAGCTCCCATGCACCTGAAAAGCTGCAAAACCTGAAAACCATTTGCCATTGAGTGCACTAATTTGAAATTATGCCGAGCTACGCAAAATATCGCACACTATGGCAAATTTCCTGCTCCTTCGCCTATACGCTATACGAGTTATAGAATTTTTTTCTTTTCTTTTTTCAAGTGTGCGTGGAATCTGAACCCATGTGAAGTTGCCTACATTTTCAGGGCGGCTTTAAGCATTTAATAATACGTTCATTTAGAGTGCTCTTTGCTGAGAGACTTTTGAGTTCAGTAATTGTTGTGGCTCAGTGTGTGTGCGTGTGTGTGTTAGTGTGTGTGCATGCGTGCTTCAGCTGCTGTCAATTTGTCTTTCAATTAGTCGAACTCTGTTTGAGTTGAAAGCAATTGGAGCAGTTGAAGGTCTCCAGGGAGAAGGAAAATGCATCTTAAAACATGTCTCCTATACTAATTAATGTTGACTTCGAGCAAACGCTGGCTTCAATTTTTTATTGATGTTCATAGAACACTAATGCAAATAAGTTCATAAATTAAGTATCTAATTTTTGTAATAGTACATTTATTTAGAAAATAAGTTCTTAGAATATCGTATTCATTTCCCCGAATATTTTGTTGGGAACAATCCCAATTAAAAATCTGCCAAAACAAGTCTGTAAATCATTTACAAAAAGAAAATACAAGGCATGAAATCTAAGCTCCTCATTTAGCTTATTTTGCAATACAGTCACGCCCACTGGCACGCCCATTAATAACCCGAATCGGGTTAATTAAAAAATGAACTGTTCATTAAAAAACCAAACTTCAATCTCGACATTTTGGCCAAGTGTCAATAGCAAAAGTGCCTAAGCGAGTTGACTAATTACAAGGGCCTTAGCCCCGAGCGAAAGAGACGGCAAAAGTGAGCCAGACAGAGACAGATAGCTGGATATGGAAACAAAGCAAGTCAATTAGAGGCGCTGTCACTGACAGAAATCAAATACAAAACTGAATGAAAAAAAAAGAAGAAGAAGAAAAATAGAGGAGCGAAAAATAGTAAGAGAGTTGAATGTGTTAAATAGTTAAAGGCCTTAAAACAGAACATTTAAAAATTAACCGAACTTAAAGAGAGAAGGAGACTTAAAATGCGAATCACAGAGTGAGAGAGATAGACTGTAGAGCGAAGCAGAAACAGTTACAACTGTCAGCTAAAGGAGCCAAGTTAAGTAAAACGGACTTAAAGTTTTAACAAGCTCCTCGCCCAAGTGTCTGCCGAGTGCTGCTGTCAGGGCGGGAAGGGGGGCATCGGGACGGCTGCCTGAAGGCTCGCCTGCGAGGCGCTAAGCTCCAAGGGGGAGAGGGGTCGCTGGTTTTGTTGCTTCTTGCTATTTACTTATTTTGTTTGCATTTACTTAAATCGGATGAAAGGATTTGCTGCTTAGTGCGCGCGACTTTGTCTCTGCCTCTCCCGCGCCCTTCCTTACCTTTTCGCCCGCCCCGCCCCCTGCGACAAACCTTGACAACAATTTTAAATGAACTTTGCGCAAAACTGAGTAGCATTTCAATTGAGTGTCAGCAAATGTTTATATATATATGAGTGTGACTGTCACAGCGACTGTGAATCCGAGTGTGACTCTGTGGAGGGCAACCAAATTTTTTCTCTTGTCTACAGATTTATGGTCATTGGCCCGGCCCAATGTGTGTAACAGATATCGAGCTCTCGATAAAAAGCAAAAAAAAAAAAAAAAAAAAAAACCAGCTCTGTCCCCTCTTTATCAATATCTGCTCACTGGCTGTCACCAAGGCAACTTTGGCTTTCAAGTAGCAGCCAGAAAAAGGGATCGTTCAGCCGCTTATAATAATGACAAAAGACACCAACAACAACAACAGCAAGAACAACAACAACGACAGCAGCAACAGCTACAAATCTCTGTATATTTATATTTGTTACGTCCTGCTCCATTTGTAAAATCCTTTTTTATGTAAATAAATTCTCAAGTCCATTTTCAACATATTTATGCGCCATTTTACACACAGAACCCAATTCCGGCCGTTGGGCTCCCTCTATAGACATTCTATTTATTTTTCTTTTTTTCTGTAAATCCCATTAAGAATTTTTACCCGAAATAAGAAAAATGAGCTTTCGCTGCATTAGAAAAGAAAATAATCAGCCCGAAAACCAACAGCCAAACAACCAGCAACCAACAACAACAATAACAACAACAACAGCAACCAATGACAATAGCCAAAAGTGTTAGGTAAATTTACTGTTGACATTTCATTTTGTTCATGGAATTTGTCCGTCGTTTTTCGACTGCTTATTGTATGCTCTTTACCCTTGTCCCCCCCCCCCCTTTTTTTTTTTTTTTTGGAAGGGATGTGCTTGACACCATTTTCTGCTGTTTCGGGTCAATGACGGAAAAAGGGATTCTACAAATGGCGCTGCTTAAAGCGTGCTCTGAACCGTCGAGTGCTAACGGAAATGTTTGCTTAGCGAGTGGATAATACATTACGCATTTCAATGGATCCTTATGGCTTACGCTGAAAATGAAGATATGTCTGCTGATCGTATAGACTCTGTTCTATCAGGTCCATAAACATGATATATATAAATCTATTCTCAATTCTGAACTTAATTTATATGGCAGAATAGATAAATAGATAGAATAGCATCTAATCTTTAATGTTTGCAATCATTAAGATCTCCCTTATTATATAAAACAAAAGGTTTTCAAAAAAATTCTTTCTATGGTATTATGGATAAAGTTTGTCAAAAAGACGGTCGGCCGAGGAAGAGCATTCTAGCGAGTGACCGGAACAACGCCGGGAACGTTACGAGATATCAAGTAAAATATGATCTTGCATCTATTCTGCAGAGCTCTTCTTTTTCTGGCGTTCTGCTCCCCTTTTTGTACTTACCACTTAAATGTACTCGGGGTGATTTATCTTTGCCACTAGAAACGCTTTTTAATAAACAGTTGTATCTTTAATCCGTAAAAATCCAGAGCCTTAGCAAATCAAAGCAAAAGCTATTTTCTATGCGCTTGTCGGGCTCATTTGGAATGAATATCACATTTCTTATTCAGTTAACTTAACATTAATCAAACGCGCTTTGCTCTCACGATTTTCGCGACTTCTCCTGACCTTTGACAGCGGCAAGCCAACGATTTTCTAGACTAGAGCTCATAGAGCTGCGCACTTATCAGTCCAAATGGAAATTAATATTTAATGCGGGCACATTTTTATTATTTTGTACTTTTACCCAAACCCCAACAGTCCCGCTTCCCGCGCGGGGGCGGCAGGGAGTCCTGGGCGGCGGCTTTGAAATTTTAGACGCTGCTTAAGCCCCATTAATAAATAATGACGGGCATATTATGAAATGAAATGTTGGGCACGCCGACTGCGAATCCAAATGCGAATGGGAAAAGCAAAGCAAAGAAAAGGAAAGTCGTCGAATCGCTAGAAATTTCTGAACACCGAATTTTGTTGCTGACAAGTGCACGAATTTTGCCAATGCTCGAATTGTTTTCTTTTTTTAATTTTTTTTATTTTCAATAATTTTCACTGGCTGCACTTTTATTTTTTCTGTGCGGGACGAGGAATTGATAAGCCAAAGAAAGTTTTGCTAGCCAGCAAAAATCCCCAGCGATAGGAAGAGTGAGAGAGATAGACTGTAGAAATTTGTTTTTTTGGACAACTTGGCCGTGGGATCTGGGTTTTGGTCTGGTCGCTGCTTAAACGCAGGCAAGCAAAACTTTTGGCCGCAAAACTTTTAACTGGTTGGTGGCCATACTTGTTGCCCAGCCAGATCTAGGCGGTGCCGTTTGGCGCCGCGGTGGTGCGGTGGTGCGGTGATGCGGTACTGCGGCGTTGCCAACAACCAGCTGCTAAGACAAACATAAATTACATGCCATTGTCCAATGGCGCGCGTCCGGGCCACAAAGTTGCCTCTAATGATGCCACATTCAGACGTCTATGGGCCGAGCAGCGATAGAGAGCGAATGAGAGAGAGAGAGAGAGAGAGAGAGAGACTGCGGCATAAATTAGCCGAAAGCACAAATACATACAAGCATACACACGTTCGTTCGCTGAGCAGTTGGCAACGCCGCCGCTAGATGGCGCGCCAGTTCAGCTCAAATTAAATGTTAATTTCATGGCATCATAATCACCAGCGTCGCACAACCAACACACACACACACATACATACACACATGACCTCATTAAGGCCAACCACTGGCCAACAGGGAACAGGCAAACAACAATCAGAAATAAGTTAGAATGTGAAGAACCAAAAATGCAACACACGAAGATATCCTGCAAAAACCAAGGAGCCTAGATACCCTGTAAATAATAAACTAAATATATAAAAAAAAAAATTAATTAAAGTATATAATGCACATAGATACATATGTGCAATTTCTCTTTCTTGAGCAGGAAGCATACCCCATTCAATTCACTTTGCAGGGTATTATATCACGAACAATGCCGAGGCCATATAATAAAAGGCAACAAGCAGCAACCACATATAGCCAAAGCCGCCAACCACTGGGCAGTCAGGGCGTAATGAGTGTGTGAGAGTGGGGCCAAGGTGTGTAGGCCAGGAGACAGGACAAGAGGGGCGGGACGGGGTGCTGGAGCTGATGGGGCGTCGTCTACGTGGCGGTCTCCACGCTTTGCAAATAAACTGTAAAAATGTTTACCGACAATTTTCTACACAATTTTACGCCGCGACGAAGGAGACGGTGCAAGGGCGGGGTGAAGCGAAGCGGGGTGGCACGGGGCAAGGCGCGGGTGTTTGGCTAGGAATTTTAGCAAATTAGGGTGCGCATGAGGTCATATTAATGTGGTTAATTACAATAATTAGAAATTTAATTAAGGTGTGTGTGTGTGTGTGTGTGTGTGTGTGTGGCTGTACACACTAAAAATCGAATTTACATGTTAAAAAGCTGTTAAAGAAAAACTGAAATGAAACACATGCCATAAATACGAAAGCAATATAATTTGTATTATGGGTTTGGTTTGCGGGAGAGAGAGGGAGGGCGATAGAGAGAGTAGGGGGTTCCAGCTAAAGGGCTAACTGTTGGCCAGTTAGTCAGCCAGTTAAGTTGGCAACGCGACAAACAACAAACCCACACACACACAGGCCCAGACACACCGATACACATACCGACACAACTAACTGAGTTGTTGTGGTTAATGGGTTGTATGTGCCCCTCATTTGTTGTTGTTTTGTTAGGGTATTAGACGAACTATGCAAATGGAATTTTTGTTTTGGGCTGCGGCCAGTGCGCTGTTAATGATGATAAATATAGCGTACATTTTGTGGCACTATGAGCCACTAGCTAAAAGGGTTGAGTTAATAATGTCCATGAAAATTGGCCAGAACAAAAGGCCGAAATGCGAAGGCTGATATTTATGTGAAGCTGTCAAAAATATAAATACCTTTAGACAGTTAATCAAAAAAAAAAAAAAAAAAAACCCCTTAATTCTCAACTAATTACGCAGTAAATTAGGTTAGGAATAAGGATTTATGTAAAGAACTTTGAGATTTCCTGTAGAATTTGGAATTTATTTTTATTGAATTCAAAATAAATGCATTGAATATTTGTTATATATTTTTCGAAAAAAAAAATATATGAATCTATAAATTTTTAATGCTTTACATTAACCTGATGACCGACTGACTTTTGTTCAATCCATACATTTATGATTAGAAATTGGAAAACTTGTTAAGAGATGGCTCAGAAAACTGACTGAAGCTCTATAAAATATACTTTGGCACGTAATTGATGATATAGAATTGTCAAAAAGATTTTCTCTATATATAGATACAGAAAAATAAATGATTTAATATATACATATTTCTAGTAGATATTCTAGCAAATGTTCAATTCTCTTCAATAGAAGAATTGTTCGTATTGTTAATATAGTCATGTCTTCTCATATTTGAACATATTCAGATCATTTAATTATCAATATCAATATCTAAACACAGCCACAAGTAACACTAATACATATATATTTCTATATATGCATGTGTATACGTCTTTGGGTAACGTTGACTTTAAGTAAATATTGTTTCTAATAAATAAGTTGACTGGGCGAACTTGACTTGACTCGATTACAGTCCTGCTTTCATTCTATGCACCGAGAAATTTATTTGATCTTTGGCCATATATCATATGCCAGGAGTCCTTCGATTAAGCCTATTTCCCAGGCAATCCAATTACTGTGTAACAAGTATGCTATCACTCTCTTTCTCTCTAGGGTTGTATTTATGTTTATGTTTCCTTTTTTATGGACTGCTTGCTATTTGCGGAAGCATAGCGCGCCAGAAACGTGCGTTTAATTAGAGTTTTTACATGTCATTGATTTGCCACAAACACAAACACAATTACCCAAGCACACACACACTCTCATACAAATGAAATATATTGGACTCCTGCTCCGCTGTCTGTGAGGCATTCCACGCATTGCAAACATTCTCTGTTTTATGTGCAATTTGATTTTGGCTGTGCCGCCGCACTTTTCGTTGAGTTTAGTTTATTATTATGTAATGAATATTTGTTAAGGCATGCGACTGCCTCCGCCCCCGCCTCCGCCTCCGCCACTGCCACTGCTACTGAGCAAAGTTTCGCTACTGTCTCTGCCTGTTTCTTGGCGTGGGCGTGGCACATTGCTGAAACCAAGTGCGACGGGATGTAGATTTAATTTGCGTATGAAAAAATTCCAGCTTTGCGAGCAGTCGAAGCAGCACGATTCCCCAAACAAGGCGAGTCCGGACTGTGAGTCAAGCTCTAACTGCCAGTTGCTGCTGCTGGTGCTCCTACTATTGTTTCTGTTGTTGTTGCTATACCCTGTGCATATTACCAATTGGAAATATCGAGCAGAAAGTCTGTACAGCAGTTTCAGTTCAATTCTGCTCCAGCATGTGGCTATATTTCATCTACATTCTTAAATATATCGATAAATATCGATGCATCTCTTTCGAACCATTTGAAGTATTCTAGACTTTTGACCCTTTGTAAATAAAAATAATAGTAGTAATACTTAGTGATAATATTGGGACTAATATATTGTATATTGTTATTAACTGAAACGTCGATATCGATATTGAGTTACTTAGTCTTCACATTTACGATCCAGCATTTAGGTTCGGACGCACGACTATATTGATAAAGGCAACTGTAAATGCTAGTCATATGTCAACGCCAAAGCTTCAAAGAATATAAAATGTGTGTATATAGATAAAGATATTGCTCATTCCGCACAGATTGCACATCTCCAAGTATCGATACTCTCAGTATGTGCTCACTCTAGGGTATGTGCTGTATGAGTCTCCCTGACTAGCTTTTCTATATCTTGCTCGCAGTTCGCGTGGCTCTGTCTGTGTGTGTGTGCGTCCGTGTCTGTGCGCAGTTGTTTAGAGGATATGCATAAGAATGCCTTGCATTTCCGTTTCAGTTGTTGTTGCTGTGATTTCCTATTTGCCTCGCTCGCTGCAGCAATAACAGAAGCAGCAGGAATAGCACTAGCAGCAGCAGCAGCAGCAGTGGGAGCAGGAGCAGGAGCAGCAGCTCCTTTGCCAGTGGCAAGTGGCATTGCATTGCTGTGCTGCGAGTTGATTTTATGCTTTGAGCAAAGTTTCGTTGCATATTTTAAGGCTCTTTTGGAGCCAACCAACCCGCTCGCGCTGCAAGTCCACCCCTCCTTCCCAGCAGACTGCAGTTATGTATGTACTGGAACGTAAAACAATCAACTGCGATTTGTTGTGGAGCAATTGCAAAATTATGCAGTGCCACACCCACCACAGCGCCCTCCGCTCCACCGATTCGCTAGCATATTTTCTCGTGCGCGGCGAGCGTTTGTCAGGCAGTCAGACAGCCAGGCCGGAGGAGGGGCGAAGGGGCGGGCGGATGGTCGGCGGGAGGTCGGGGGTCAAGGGGCTGGCAGGCAAACAGACAAACAGTGGAACATTTGAAATAATTTGATGTTTTTCATATTTATTAAATTCGCTGGCGGCTCTGTAGCTAGGCAAACAGGCAACAACAATGAAAGACAAACTGCCGGCAAATCAATTACAGCTAGCACTCCACAGCACACACACATCCCTCTCTCTGAGTGTGTGTGTGTGTGTGTGTGTGTGGAGTTCGTTGTCCGTTAACGGCGTTTGCATGTTTTGATTCGTATCTTTAATTAGAGCACCGCTTGAATTGATGACGGCCCGCAGTCAGCGGCTTGTTTGTTGCCCATCACCAGGTAATTACCTGGCAGGAAATGCATATCCTAGTCTGCCTCACTCACACACACTCTGCACACACAACAAGGCTTACTCTAACAACAACAACAAAAAACAACTTTCCGACAGGTTTTTTGGTGCAAATTTGTAACGTCAGGTTTGCTCAATTTGTTAAGCCAGCTTGCCACGCTCCGCCGCCCCCGCAGTAGGCCCGCTGCCGTTGTTGTCCCCTTTTTCAGGGAGGAGAGGAAGCAGTAGCCATCATCATAATCAAGCATCAGCTGCTGCTCCACTTGCTTGGGTCACATCAGCAGCCAACATGTCAACCTCAAAAACCGCAAAGTTGGCAAACAAGTTTTCTTCTTGCCACAAGAAAAAGGAAATTCGGCCTCAGCATCGATTGAAAATCAACGCACACTAATACACACATACACACATGTTTACACACACACACACACACAGACACACATTTGTTTATTTGGCGTTGTGAAATTTAATAAAAGGCGCACAGTGGGCTGCAGCTGATTGAGAAATGCCAACTTGACATGGGTTACGAGTCGAGGGCCGAGGTGCGAGGGGCGAGATATGAGGGTGGAGCGGACTTACAAATCGGGAGCCGGGGCTGCATTTTCAATTTGGCTGATAGACAAAAAGTGTTGTCATCAGATTGAGTTTTGTGCTCAGCCTTGTTTGTTTTCCAATTGATTTTTCATTTAAACTTTGTGCCTGGCAAAACAAAACTAATCGAAAATCTAAGACGAATAATTGGCCTAGGCAAAGAAGGTGTAAGTCGGGGGGCCTACTGACTATTGAATGGGATTATCGTAAGCAATATAACATACAGATGAATATGTGTAAACATTTATTAAGACGTGTAGGGTAGGACTAATAAAAGAATGAAAAGAATACAAAACAGAGAAAGAAAATGAGCGAGTCGTAATCTCTTGAAATATAGAGAGAGAAAGAGATAAATTGAAAATGAAAGGAATAAAGGCAGAGAGAGAGAGAGAGAGAGAGAGAGTCAGACTGTCAGAGAAGGAGTGATAAATAGAAATATATACCGAGGGAAAAAAGGAGTGAACTGAGAGATAAATAGAGAAAGATATGCTAAAATCAATAGTTAATTAGAAAGACAGAGAAAGAGAGAGAGATCAAAGAAAAGGAAAGAGATAGACATACAAGTAAACTGGGTGACACAAAAAGATAGAGAGAAAGAGCGAGACATAGTAGGAGGAAGAGTAAGAGATACCGATATCAGTATATTTTACAAATGAATTTAAGTTTAGTGAGATAAAATTGAAACATATTTACCGTATTAAAAACCTGAAGAAATATTTCAAATTTTATTGCTATTTATTTTCAGGAATTAATTATGGGGGGCCAACAAACATTGCTCAATCTCTTTGTTTGCTTCACACTATTTGATTTGCCAGCCATTTTACCTATTTCTTTTGTGGGTTAGATTCGTTCTTAAATACACATTCAGAGGCTTTCCCTAATTCCATTTGTATATTTGCACCAATGTGCACCGCGCCTTTTGGCAGCTCTGTTTATGTTTAACTTTCGCTCGAGCGTCATTTTCAATTTTCGCAGTGTTGATAAAAAGCATAAAAATCAACGAGTGTTTGCCTTTAAATTTGTATGTAAACAACTTGGTGACGTGTCCCCGCACACGCACACGCACCCACACCCTCTCACACACAGCCAGCCCCATCTGCACACCCCACTCACAATTTCCTGAGCCACTCACGCAGTCACTTGAATGTCAAGCCCCAGCAGAGCCAAGAGGAGGAGAGTCAAAAAACAGCTATGCTCATCAGCATATCAATGGATGCCTGTGATTTCCTGCAGCATCTTCGCTTAGTGCGTTTTGTTGTTGTAATTTTATTTTATTATTATTTTTTTTTTATGCTCTCGAATTTTAATTACAAAGTCGTCTGTTGCCGGCTCTCTTGTTAGCCGTCGTTGTATTTTGCGGCATTTCTAATTTTACGCTAGACAAATTTTATATGACTGAATTATGATATGAACCGTGGCCCCGAGGCCAAGCGCTGGCAGTTACGTTCGAGGAATTCGCCAGGTCCAGCCAACGGCCAGTTGGCTCCTTACATTATGAAGGAAAAAAAAAACACACTTTAAATGATTTCAACTTGCATGGCGATTTTTTGAGCCTTCTGTAGAGTCAACGTGTTGGAAATAAGTAGGCGTCGGAGTCGGAAGTAGACTTATCTAAGGGTATACATATACCTTAGGCTGAGAATGAAACTAAGACAGAATTATTGAACAATCTCAGTGTTATGATTAGATTAGAGAGAATTTAACAAAAGAGTAACTAGTATAAAGTATGAATAAATAAATTCAACGTTCCTTGATGTAAATTTTACACTAAATATATTTAAGTCCTAATAATATTTTGATGGACAAAGTATTATCTATTTACTTTATGAATTAGAATTGCTGGTATACATTTACTTCTATAAAATTATATGTTTATACAAATTAGAGGCGTTCATTTGTATGCAAAGTTTCTGGAAAATCTATCTAATTGATGTCCCGAAAGGACCAAATAAAAAAAAAAAAAATAAAATAATTTATGCCGGTGTAAACAAACTTAAAATGTATTGTACTTAAATATAATTCATATTTATGATTATATAAATTACTGAACTCGAGATTAAGGAATATCGGGCTTTTCTTAAATAAAAGATTGCAAGTATAAATAAGTTTCGATTATTTCAAATTAGATCTCCAAACAGGAAAGAATATATGAGATTGGAAACGCAGAGCAGTACGCCCACCCATACATCTAAATCAATCACAATTGACACACCCTAACACTCTTAGGTATTTTACTGCATTTTGTTTAGTTTTTTAATTAAGTCAAACGTTTCAAGAATGCCAGAGACAGAAATCAAAGGCCACGCTACACGCCATAGAATGGGTCTAAAATTATGCTAAGCATATGCTGGGCCAGACTTCGGGGATGATGTTTGGTAATGACAAGGACCTCGACTAAGCTGCAGGACGCGACGAGCACGAGCTCAAAGTCAGCCAGCCAAAAAGGACAACAAGCTTTATTAATGTTTTATGTGTATTGTGTGCTGCATACTAAACAGTAGTCCGTCCAGGGGAACGTTGGCCAGAGGAGAGGCACCGAGGGGAGTGGTAGCGACAACGGGCGAGGGAACGAACGGAGCGTGCGGTCCTGACAATGTCAATTGAAAATGTTTGGCGAGCAAGTCAATAAGTGGAGCTAAATAAAACTAATTAGTTCCAATGAGCAAACAGAAGCAAGCACCTGGGATGCACCAGAGCCAGAAGTAAAGGTAGAAGTAGAAGAAGCGGAAGACAAGCATTTTTAATTAAATATGGTGGCAAAAAGAGAGAGAGAGAGAGGGAGAGTGTGGGCAGGGTGGTGGGTGTGGGGAGTGTGAGGAGAGGCGAGCAGTTTGGTAAGACGAGGACAATGAAACAAAGCCAGGCACGACAATGTGTGCAATGAGAGGAGAACTGCAATTAAAATTCAAATAACATGCAAGGCGACAAAAGTACTTCACAATTCTAAGAAAAACCGCCAAAACACAATCACACTCACACACATCAGTCGTATATCACACACACACGCACTGAGATACACACGCACATATAACACAAATGTAATAAAGCTTTGGCTGGCATCCATTTCAAACTTTGGCCGCATGTAGCATACTTTTCCGGGCCAAAAAGCGAAGCATATTGCGTTTGTCTGCGGTGTACCCACCCCACGCACACACACACACACACACACACACACACATACACATACACACTCAACCTCGCTTGGCTGTCTCGCAAAACATCATCATATTCATTATTATGACAGTTGTTGTCACAATTAAAACAATAACAAAAACAAAAGTCGTAAGTTTACATGGTAATTAAATATTTTAATATGCTTGCGCGTGTGGCGCTCCTCGCCCATCGTCTCCCCTCTTCCGCGCGGCAGCACACCTTCGCCTGTACCTCTCATGCTGGGTTTTTTGGTTTTTCGGTGTCTGCGGTGCCAAGCAGCTGGCGCACCAAAGATAGGCTTCACTGTAAGTGGCGCTGGTGGTCGTAATGATGGTGGCAGTGGTTGCAAATTGCCAGCTGTCTCTCTCTCTCTCTCTCTCTTCCTCTGCTTCTGCCATGCTCTCCCAGTCTCCCCCTCTGTGGCAACAAAATTATTGCCATTGTGTCGCAGTTGCTGCATTAAATTTATTTATTTTTTGGTTATACACTGCAAACAATTGTTTGTAAGATTTGCGCCAAAAGTTGAGTTGGTCGTAAACTAATTTTCTGACCATAAAGTCAAGAGATAAATGTAGCCGAAGAGCTCTCAAGTCAACTGCAAGTGTAACTTGGCAGCGAACAGTATCCATTGTTCAAATGACTTTTTAAAACTGAGCACAGCTAGGCGAGCGAAGCGAACGGAGGAGAGTGGAGGAAGTGCTTCATGGAACATGGAACAGCGATGGAGTTGCTGTGGCAGAGGACGAAAGAATTGCATTAGGATAAGTAAAATAACGAGAGTGCAAAGCTACGTGCGAGTAGTGGGATACGAAGTTAAAAAGAGAATGAGAGGGAGAGAGTTTAGAATGAGTAAGAATAGTAGAGGGATTAAAATTAGTAAAGAAGCTTAATGGAAGCGGGACAAGTTTGAGAAGATCTTATAAAACAAGTGAATGGAATATGAAATACTAATTTCAGTGAAATACATTTAGTTTTGTATGCTATTTTATTACTACTATTATTTGTTTATTTTTATTAATTTAATTGTTACAAAGAATTAATTTTAGATAACAATATAGTCAAGACAGAGCAAGAAAGGCCTATTGTTATAATTTGTATTCTTATTGACGCATTATTAAAGAAATGGATTGAAATTTGTGTTATACTATATTTATTCTGTTATACTAAACTATGCATATAAGTATTTTTGTTATTTATTTATTCTTATAATTTTGTACTTTTTATCAAACTTTAGCTCTTCAACTCTTAAGCCTTACCCTCCACAGTCACAGTCGTTTCTCTCAGTGTAATTTTAATTTTCTAATTGTCAAAGTTATTTGTGTGTGTTTGTGGTATTCACATATTTTTTCAACACGCTAACACACTCACTCTCTCTCTCTCTCTCTCACACACACACACACACACGCACGTAGTTAAACCCATTCGTGGTGTGACATCTTCTGAGTGATTTTCATCTATTCAACTGTTGCTCAAGTATGTGCATGTGTGTGTGCGTGCTTGTGTGTGAGTTATATGACGCTTTAGGATAGAATTTGGCTTGCTCTGAATTCGTGCTTTGTGCGCGCATTTCGCAAGTTATGCGATGCGTTTAATTACAACTTTATTTTAATATTTTGCGCGCCCTGTCGCCCGCTGTCAGCATTTGTCAACTTTATTTGCTCGGCAACTGGCTGTTCCCTGCCTGCTCCTTGACAACTCTGCTCAGAGTTGTTGCCTCTGCGTGCTGCTCAGCTCAGCTCAGCTCAGCTGGCATTAATTAATTCAATTCCGGCCCTGTCATTTCCGCACTTGCCGGCGTCGTCTTTTAATCTGATTTGAGCACGCACTTAGACATTATTGAATTTAAAGTTGTATATAAATCTGATTTATATATACGATATATATACAATATATTGTATGTACGTATCTGTGGTGTCTGCGAGTGTGTGTGTGTGTAAATCGAATATTGCTTATTGCGCTTAAGTAAGACAATTCATTCAATTTGTGGCCACTAAATCAACCATAATAATAACCACAACAAATGACGGACAGAGACCCAGAATGAAAGAAAGCAAAAACAAGAAGAAGAAAAAATTGAAAAGAGAAAAAGAAAGGAAAAGCTAAGGCGGCTAAACGAAAAACCAAGCCGCAAATTCAACGCCCAATTTGTGCCGCACTGCTGCTTCCGTTGTCAATAACAATTTACGGCAAAAAGGACCGAAATGGAGGCGAGCGCAGGACACTCTGCTGCTGCCGCTGCTGCTGCTGCTGCTGGCCTGGACAATAATCGAAAACAGCAGCCGGTCACTAGAAAATATATTTCCTTTTTCTAATATTAATAATCCGGCGTACGCAACGGCCAAAAACTCTCGCAATCTCTCTATATATACAAGCCACTTCGGAAGGTGGAGGTCTTACGGGACGGAAGAGGGAGAGGGAGAGGGAGAGGGGACGTGGCTGTCACGGCTTCAGCCAGCAAATGAGCTTCGACAAGCGTGCGGAGCAGTAGGCGCTCGTAATATGTCACTGTTGGTGCCAATAACAATAATAAGCAGCAAAACAAAGCCTAAAAGCTGCCAACCATAAATTCTGAGCCGCTGCTATCGAGCACTTTGACGCAGCGTGCCCAGGGGCGGCCACCGCTGGAGGGGGCGTGGCAAAGACGTTGACAGTGCCAGGCTGGCCTATAAAAAGCGAATGCTGAAGATGGAGACAAGCTGGAGCCCAGGCCGACGCGGAGTCTAAGGACAGCGAAGACCCTTGCCAATTTCAGTTTGCAAAAATTTATGAAAAGTTCAATTTATCGTGTGGCATTAGTTTGGCACATAGTTGCTGCGGAAATAGATGCCCTGTAAATTAAAATGATTGGGGATTATAAATTGAAATAGTAAAAAAATAAATACAACCGACATACAAATTAGTTAAGATTTTGAGGAATGTCCCTAACAAATAGCTTTGAACATCCCGAACATTAGTTGTTCCATTTAAGTTATTTTTGAATATTTTAAACTAATCTCTACTTTATTCGTAGAAGAAAATTCTGAGCAAATATTAAACACGCTGGAAATATGCCCGATCAGCCATTTCTGTTCAAATATTTGTTATAAGAGAAAAGGAGAAAGAATAAGGCTGCGAGTACCCCTAATAAAAATTTATATCTGGGCAAATGCTGGCATACTAGAAAATCTCTAATGAATATATAGAATATTAAATAATAAAGAATATATAGTATATATCATATAATTGAATTGATATTGATATTCTAGGGAACGCAAGGAGTCGCACATGGCGCACTCTAATGTCCTGAAGCATATATTATATTTTATTTAAAAACTTTATAAAATTTACTTGTGAATTACTCACACATGAAAAAACGTTGGCATATCAATTTTTATGCCATACGCACATGTATTATTTTGGCATTTACATATGAGGGCGTCTGTGTGTGTGTGTGTGTGTGTTTGTATGTGTGTGGGTGTGTATGATGGTAACATATGCCATAAATTGCCAGAAGTAGCCTCTCAACTTCCTTTGCTGCTGGCTAACTGCCTGTCGCCCTCATCTTGCTCTCTCTCGGCTGCTCTCTCTTTCTCTTTTTCCCTGTCGCTCTCAGTGGGTCCCGCTGCTTATCTGTTTTGAAAGTCGGAATACAAAATGCTTTAGCATCATTGAAGTTTCTACTTCTTCTTGAACTCTTTGCTTTTGTTTTGCTTGTTTATATGCGGGCCAGACAATAACCCACTCGGCATGGCATCAATTTAACATCAATCTTTCGATACTCCCACACACAAACACATCATATGCATACCATACAAATTTTACACCGTTCTCGAAAGTCGTTTTGCATTTGAGCGTTTTTGTATTTGTTTTTGTTTATTTGCTTTTTTTTTTTTTTTTTTTTTGCTTTGTGTTTTGTGCTTGGCAAAACATTAGCAGGGAGAAGCTTGACTTGACTTCACTTGATGTTTGCTGCTGCAGTCGACTTTCAGTGCAGCTGGCAAACATAATTTTTCAATTTGCGTGGCTTCCTCTTTTCTCTACAGGTTTCATAGTTTGTAGTGGGATTTGTGGTAAATGGAATATTTTGTCTTTGATTGATTTTCAAATGAGGTTTGCTCCTCGCACAGCGATAGCTTTAACGATAATCGATTTACTGTAAAGTAGTTTGGGTAGATATGCAGATATGCCTGAGGGCAACACCCATCTGTCAGATAGCCCAACTAATTGTATTTCATATGATAACTGGGATGGCTCTATCCAAATACTGTCCGCACTCACTGCCGGCCAGTAGAGCTGAGGTTCGGTCAACGCATTTTGTCTTCTCATGATAACATTTTCATGCTGCTCGCAATGATAGCGCGAGTTTGGCTATAATTGCTTTGCTTTTTGATATGCTGAATCATGTAAAATAATTTCCTTATTGGCCAGAAACCTGGTCAGAACGTAACTTTTTGACAAAACGCCAGCACTGCAAATCGCACGGTTCTCCCCATAGATTTGAGCTCTCCCCTAATCTCAACGCAATGACTATTTACTTTTTGCTGGTCTCTCTCTCTCTTTTTTTCATTATCTCTGGCTGTGCTAGGACGTAAATCTGGCTCTTTGGGGCTTGGCTTTAATTAATGAATCTGCAATATGACAACAAAGCTTAACTAATTAATTTATAGCGAGCAACAACAGAATATGCCACAAAAGCCAAAGAGGCCATGAAAACAGCTTAGGCTCTTGCTTAAGAACAAAATTCGGTGCGTGCAATGGGAAATCTTAAAATGAAAAAAAAAAAAAAACAATTAAGAATGCTCAGATCTGAAATGTGCGGAAAAGAGATATCAACGCGGCCCTCTTGAACTGCTGACTGAAGCTAAATTTTAGATTAACTTAGGCTGTGCTTTTTCTGGCATAATACGAAGCTCATGGAAAATGAGGATATTAAATAATAATTTCAATTCGTATAGTATATTAAAAGCAATAGCAATAGAAGTTCATCCGAAATTAGCTTAACTGCCACTATAAATATCATCAATTTTGTTTATTAATATCTTAAAGATGGCACCATTACTCATGTAAGACAGAATAATTCATTTTTTGTGGTTCTATTGTCGGTTTAATTTGATCGCAAAATGGGTTTCAATTAATTGATTATTCCAAATTATAACCGCGTCGGACTCTAGCAAGAACCACACATTTCAGTGCCAGCAGAATGCGTTTTCCTACTGTTACGAAAAAGAAAAACAGATTGAGCACCAAACATATCTCAAGGTTATTGTTTCTGTTCCTTTTAATAATAACTAATAAAATATGATAGCCTATCAAAATTAAAATCATTTGACTAATGGTCAATCGATTATGTTTAATCGATTAATTGAATCATATAACTCAATATTCGATTGATACATTTCTTTCACTAGAAATACATAGAATTTTTATTTAATAAAATAATAACAATCAGCATATATACATCAAATCCAAAGAGCACTCTATATGTATAAACAGTATCGTTTCCCACTAACTTCCAGCACTTAAGAGCTGTTGCTGAGTGCGGGAGATATCTATATGGATGATAAGCAGCGCCTGCTCCTCCGGCCAACTCTCATTTTAGCTGCCCTCCAGCTGGGGCAGCTCTCATAATTTGGCTGGCCTTCCGTGCTTTAGTAGCAAAATGTCTTTACTATCTTCTCGCACTGAACTAAGCTGAGCTGAGCTGAGCTGTGCTTTCACTTGCCGTTGTTTGGTGTCCAGTTACAGTTGCCCGCCGCTAGCCCAATGCCCCCTCGGCTCCTTTCGTTTCCCCTGATGGGTTGCACGTTGCGTATACGTAACAATGCGCGCACATGACCCCTTTTGCTTGACCTCACTTATCTTACTTAGTGGTTTTAGTGCTCGCGCGGCCAGCGCCACAGCTACAACACTTGGCAACAAAAACATTTATAGACAGTCCGTTACCGACGCTGTTCGCCCTTCTCTCTCCCTTTGGTGATATTTATGTGGCCAGCTGTTGGCATTAGTGGAACTGGCTTTTAAGGCGGCAAATGTTGTGTGCCCCGCATGCCAATAATGTGGGCATTGCTGGCTGGCCACGCCCCCGCAACACAATGCCCCCCTATTTGTGGCACTTTTGTTGTTGCTGCTGCTGCTGTTGGCACATTAGGTTTCAGGCCACAAAAGCTTAGGCTTTCGTCTGGCTGTCTGGCTGTCTGCCTGTCTGTCAGTCTGTACGGCAAGAGTTTTTGTGCGGCTCCGTTTTGTGACTGAGTAAGTGTTAGTGAGCGTGTGTGTGTGTGAGTGTGTGTGCGGGCAATAAACTTGTCACTTGTTATTATCGTCTTAATCGTCTCGCTCGCTCAATGCCTTTGCTTTAATGTGGCTACAACAGCTTTTCTCTTCTCTTCTCTTTTTTTTTTTTTTTTTTTTTTTTTTTTTGTTGCTGTCCTTTTTTTTATACACTGCATATGGCTGCTGATAGCTACCTCCGACCTGCCACGCCCCTCTCATAATTGCTGCCATTGCAACAGTTGTCTCTGGCAACATTTTGGCCACACTAAGCACTCACTCAGCGAGCTCCTCCAGCGACTGCCGGACGGCCTGCGGCGCTGCTCGCTGCTCGTAACGCATTTCCATAAGCCCAGCCCGAGAGTAATGTAAATATAGCAGCTGAACCTGAGACTTCAGGCCTTGGCACATTTATCAAACTGTAAATGTACCTAAATATTTCTCCTGCCGACTCTCTGCTCAGCTCTCGTCTTTAAAAGTAATGCGCGCCGCACCACGTGACAAAGTTGTGCAAATGTCAAAATCCAGGCCCCCGCCTTCGACTCCGAGTCTCATACTCGCTCATTCGCTCGCTTGCTGGGTCGACCTTTATAATCTGGTCGAGCCGCGACGCACGCTGCATAATAATAAAGAGGCAAAGTCAAAGCTTCAGACAGCAGCAGCGATTTGAGAAACAATAAAACAAAGAGCCAAGGCACCGGCCTCGACCCCACAGAGGCCCCCAGACAGAGCCTACGTGGGAGGGAGTCAGCAGCAAACGGCAGAAGGCAAAAGGCAAAAGGCATTGCATACTTTATGGCTCTTCCTTTCAGCTTGTCGCCGGGCGCCTAAACATTTTGTGCCTTCTGGAATTATGCAGAGTATGTGGCGCTTGTCTTTTAGTTTCTTAAAGAGAGATAGCACGATAGATGGATGGGTTGCCGGAAACGGCTTCTGCTCGCAGAGTGCGGGCCGTATTCATGCCCGTGTAAGTTCTGCGGGCCTGAGGTGAGCTCTACACAGATTTGATGAAAGTTTTTATTGTGCTGCTTGTCGTGATTGATTTGTCTTTCTATTGGAATTTCACCTGAGTGTCAGACACACAAAATGCATGTCGCATAACTACCTAAACAAAAGAGCCAAAGGCTGTGCATGAAAAGTTTGCTCAAATTGAAATTCCTGACACTCTGGATGGCTGACGTTTTAATTAATTGCACTGTTGATCTATGCTTTACATGTGAGGTGAGCTCTGTCGATAGACAATAAATGGTTAAGAAGGTGAAAACTAAATATTGGCAGAGATATTTAGAAAATCGTATAGCATCCAGTTCGAGTTCTTGAAAATCTGAGCAATGTATAAGCAATAAATATGCAGAGAAACCTTTGAACATTATTGAATAAAAACAGTTTAAGGATATTCGACTAACATTTCTTAATTTGGCCTATTAGTAATTCCGTTTCTTATATCATTGAATTTTTATCACATAAAAGCTCAAGCCAAATTGTTTAAGCAACAGAGACACGACAAGCGCCAAATTCGTATCTCATTTGAATGCCTAACAATTTGTCAGGCATTTCAACAAATTGCTTGCTTCTTTCAGCTGCTAAAAACTTTGCTTCAAGCATTCGTAGTACAAACTGCAACAATATGGCAACGCTATTTGCCAGCCGATATTTCTTTCAGCAGTTCTCCTTATCTGTCTTTCTTTGAACGCTGCTTTATTCAGTGGCGCAAAGTATCTATGCGCCTTGGTGTACATGTTGAATGCTTTTGGCAGAGTGTTGCCAGACTGTCTGCAAGTAATTTCAGCTATTTATCAAGCTATGACAATGCAAAATTGAAAGCTGGCTCTAAAATGCCATCACATTTCCAGCTCTTCCAAATCTCGCTCAGAAACCCTAGCAGTTGTTGTTGCCTCTGGTTGTTAGTGTTGTTGTTGTTGTTGTTGTTGAGCGCACTTAAAGGCGACTCCAGCCAGACGGACAGAACACAACTACCACTCCCACTCTCTAATTGCCCGGGGACTTGGCTACCTTTGTTGGCTGCTACCAGCGACCAGCTAGCTGTTAGCTGTTAGCCGTTGACTGTTTGGCTATTTCTTGCATTGTTTTTGCTGCTTTAAGTGTTGCTTGTTTACCTTGGTGCGCTTTTAGCCATTTCTGGCTGGCGGCGGGCTGCCCTTGTGTGGGCGTGTAAGTGCCTGGGCAAGCCCTTTGTACGTACTTTGAAAAAGGGTATTTTATTATTTCCACATAATGTGCAAAGCTTTTAAGCACACATTTGCGATATGTGTGAGTGTAAATAAATACTTGTATGCTATATTTATATGTGTGCTATACCATAAAGAAGTCAGCTACTATTTATAGTCTGCCTAATATATCCTTATAATTATAGCAACTGTCGACAGTTGAAAATAGGAATCCAGCTACTCAACGTACCACTTGAAGAAATCGATATTACAATGCCTTTTTCTTTCTATTGGTCATCAGCTTCTGCCGA
Source organism: Drosophila navojoa (assembly GCF_054131105.1). Lineage (NCBI taxonomy): Eukaryota > Metazoa > Arthropoda > Insecta > Diptera > Drosophilidae > Drosophila > Drosophila navojoa. The sequence continues at coordinate 28,005,286 of NC_142891.1, read as the reverse complement.
CATAATCCTAGAATATTTTGATATTTATTACATAAACTTACAAATTCATCATCAAATATGTCGTAACTATTTTTGAGAAATTTTTCCAGCCTAGGTAACAATTCTGCTCTGTCTGATCTGCTTCAGTCACTATATTATATATTCATTTGTTGATAAAGTTGATGCCATAGCAACAAGCGCTAATATTCATAATTTTTGGATTTATTTAATCCGCCTATCATTTGGCATCTCGAGCAAATCTTTTGCTCCACAAACTTATAAATAACATAAATTAAACAAAACATCGCTCCGAGCCGTAGCAGAAAAAAGTAACTCAGGAAAAATGAAACTTTGATGCGAACCAAAAGTTTTTCTCTTCATCAGCATCATCAATATATGTATATGTATGTGTGTATATCTATGTATTGGTTGTGTATAAACTCGATATAATTTCTGTCAAAAGTTGAAACTAATAAAAGTCTGCACAGAGAGAAAAAATAAAGAAGGAAAACATGGCTCGAGCCTCTTAATGCTAATAATAATAAAAGTTTTTTCAAACTGTTGGCCAAAGTTTTTGCATTGTCTCGCTGAGTGAGTGGGGAGCGAAAGAGACGGCTGGTAAATCAAGCAGCACTCTGTGCTGTTTACACTGTGCTACACGGAATATATATATATATATAATATATACATATATCATAAATATTATGACAAGCTCAATAAAATATCAAAGCCAGCTTACAGAGGCCTTTACGTGCGTAAAATGAAAGACAAAAGCAAAATCCAGGGGTGAGCGCAGATGGATGGAGAAGAAAAAGAAGAAGGGGGCGTGGATGTTCTTGCCAATTTGGCAAGTGTCTGCACAGTTTATGAAATTGCCAGGTTGTCTACAAGATCTTGCTGTCTCCGAGTACAGCCGAAGCAATCATAAATTGCACGAGAGACCTAGTCAAAGGACAGGACAAAAGAAAAGGAGCGGCAACAGGGCGCGGCGTGCAGGACACGTGTGCTGCGTCTCATAAAGTTTGCGGCATTTTAAGCCGTAGCCCGGCTTACTTAGTAATCCCGCATAGAGAAATAATGAATGTAGCCCTGGCCCAAGATGTCTTTGTATAAAAAAAGAAGAAAACACAAGCAGATAGATAGATGCTCAGATACATATAGATAGATTGCTAGGTAGGCTCTGTATTTGTGTATGTATGTATGTGTATGTGTGCGGTAAATCCCCATTTAATAGAACAGGCGTGAGCTTGAAATTTGTGCAAAAATATGCTGCGGCTTATAAAATGCTGCCAGCCGACCGCAAACTCAAATAGTTTTAGGCCACCCGGCCCCGCCCCGCCCCGCACCAAACTTGCCCCCTCCTTTGGCAACCGCAGTGAAGTCAACTTTGCTGTCCTTAAGGCAACTTGAGCTACCAGCTCCGCCTCCTGCTCCTGCTCCTGCTCCTGCTAGCTTGGCCGCCTGTTCTGTGGCAAGTGCTGACATTTTTTGGCCGCACTTTACATTATGCCCGGAGCAAAAACTAATTATATTAAAATGTCATTTAAAATTTTCGTGTGTTGGCAACGGTCAGAAATAGTTGTCTCTGTGTGTTGGTTAACAACACTAAAGTGTGCAGTGTGTATATGTATGTGTGTGTGTGTTCAATTTTGGGTCCATTTAACGCTGAATCTGCCAAGTCCACTTTTCGTGCCAACTGAGCTTTGAACTAGTTTCTCAGAATTGCAAGAAATGTATGTTGATGAACTGCACAAAAGTTACATCTTGGCAGCAGAAGACGAAGTGGGTGAGAGTTACTTTTGAATTTAGATTTTAAGAATATTAAATTGTACATGTAAATATTGTGGTGAAAAGGACAACGCTGCATAATGCATAGATACATTGAATAATATTCCATATGAGTCTATTATGTCTCAAAACAAGTTAAGAGCTATCGACTGTTGTAGGCAAACGACTAGATGGTATTCAAATTATTTTGATTTGAGTCGTGCAAGTAACCAAAGAATGAATAGCAAATCAGTGTATATCTGTTTCGATTATAGAATTTAACCATCAACATGAGAGTATCCAAGGGATACTTGAAATATTTTGAGATTGTCAGATAAGTTTGTAATTAAAACTTAATACGGAATACCTCAACAAATCCCTTAACCCAGCTCTGGCCAAGCTGTTGTATAATTAATGATCAATTTATAGTCGGATGCACAAAGTCAACCAGCTCCGTTCCATTTTGGGCCCCCGTTCTATAAGGCTTCTATTGACTTGCAGATTGCTGCTGTTTCAAATTGGCATTTGTTATGCTCGACAGTTGACAGCTGATTGAGAGATCTGTAAAATGGGACGTAGCTCGACTTAATGGCTTACCTTTTTATCGGTTCATTTAGCCGAAATGCCAAATGTGAAGGGTCACTGGGCATGGGAACGGGCCTGGGACATGGAACGGGTAGGAGCATGGGCATAGGAAGTCAGGAGCGCAGCTGTCTGGGCCCCAATATATAGAATCGTACTTTAAGAGGAGCTTAGTTGCTTAAAGTGAAAGTGAGCTTGGAATGGAACAAGTTGGAGGAGTCCAGCTGCGGTCACACTTTTAATTTTGATTAATGATTGTCTGAGAGGAATATGCCCACATCATTTATATGCCTGTCGCTCTGTCCTGTCCTGTCCTAAAACTTTGGGCCCGGGCTCCAAATTCATCGATCGATTTGCTGATTTGATGAATTGTTTAATGGGATTTCGCTGACACTTTTTCGCTTCCTGAGACAATTTGCAAATGAGACCTGAGCCGCCCTGCTCACTGCACTTGTGCTGCGAATCTTTGACATAGTCGCAGCCATCTCATCGCCAGCTTGTTGTGCAATTTAATTAAAATTGTACATTGCATAGTTGCAGTCGGCCATGGGATATAATCACGGGCGCCTTTTGTTCCGGGGCGAGCATCGCAGCTTGTTCTCAACTTGCGTAAAGTTTATTTTTATTACCCTTTGAAGTAACATTAAAATTTAGCTGCTCGACGCTGGCTATAAAAACCCCTGGCGTAAAACTATGCTGCACTTTATATTTTATTTGCAGAGTTTTACAGAAAACGGAACCAGAGCCAGAGCCAGCATCAGAGTCGGAGCCGGAGCTAAGGCGTTCTGTTTCTTAGACTCAGCAGATTTAGCAATTCTATGCCAAAGTTGGTGCATTAAAAATACACAACGCGCGGCTGCTGAGCGAAAAGGGGGTCACAGATAGTCGGAGCGAGGGCTGAGCATGGGGGCGGGGCATTTCAACAGAGTTGCAATTTGCTGGGGCAAGTGTTGGATAACAGCAAATGCAATGAATCGTTAAATTTAGCATCGTATTTCAATGCGATTCAGTAAAACGAAATGTGCTGCTGCTGCTGCTGTTGCTGACAGGTGAATTGCAGCTGTCAGTCAGCAAATGGGGAGAGAGGGAGGGCTGTGGATGTGGATGTGGAGCAATGGGGCTTCTAGCGAGGCAAAGGATATTCCTCTGATGCTTCATTTCGTTCATATCTTGTTCGTAGCTAGTTTTTGCTGGCAAATGATTTGTCCTCAACACACACACACTCACACACAAAGTTTGGCAACATCAGCAGCAAACCCAAAACCCAGCAGCCCCCACTTCAGCCCCTGCCAGTACCCCCTTTCACAATAACCCTTAAATGTTGAAATTTTTGCAGAAACTTCTGCCCGCACTTTGCACTTATTAAAAACTCGTACAGATGAAATAGAAAAACCTTGTTAGCAAGTGGTTGATGAAGGAGACGGCCGGGAAAGCGGCAAGCGGCAAGCGGATGCGGGAGACGGGAAACGGGGGACGGAAGGCGGCCATAAATTGCCAGGCCAGGCATTTGGAGGCCTAACTTGCTCGAACTAGGGTTAGGGCCATAAAAAGCAGCTGCATACTTTACGGCGCTGAGCATATGCTGATTTTATATGCTCTCGGATCCCCCTCCTGCGCCTCCTGCGGCCCTACCTTAGCCTCAGCCCATGCCTTGTGCCACACGGGGTCAATTTTTATGAGCATTTTGGCATATTGAAAAACAAGGCCAAAACTTATGGGCATATTTGAACAATGTTTCAAAAGCAGAGGCTGCACTTGGTAGGGGTTGCGCAAGAGGGCTTTTTGTCTATTAGCACTGCCAGTCAGTTCAATTGAGAGCGAACGTTAAGTGGATGAACGTTGCCAAATTTAGATATTCACAGAGCTTGGCATAAGGTAGAAATATACTGAATAAATTCTAGTTGATTTTGCAGTGTTCTTAAAGCTTTGTAAAGAAGAAGAATATTCATATATATAGAGGGAGCATTATAGATAAAGTTGAAAATAAATGTCTATAGCAAGGGTATGTGTGTTTGTTTTAAACAACTGGAACAAGATTGGCTTTCACATCACCCTTCCATTTTTCAGTTATTAAGCTACGTCCATGGTCTGTTAAAACGATTTCCGCATACATTTTCAAAAAATCAATTCGATTTTTATATGTAAAAAATATATATATGTACAAATATATATTTTATTTCTTATTTTTTCGCGTTATAGTAAAAATGTTGGTATTAATTTCCATATAAATTGCCCGTTCGCCAGTGTTACTAATCCCATTTCTCTGAATGTGTGTGCATGTGTGTGTATGCATCTATAACTGTGCATTTGAAACGTTGAAATCAATTTGCACATATCAACAACGAAATTGTTTGCTCTATGAAGCTCCGCCTATACCTCTCCCCCATTCTCCCTCTCTCTCTCACTCACGCACTCTCTTAGTCTCACTGTCTCGTTCCCATTTAATCCCCAGCGCCAGTCAAACGTGCGAAATGAAAAATCAGCAGAGGGAGAGGGACAGGATGATGTGGTCTGGGGGTTGGGGTTGTGCTGCAGACTTGGCTGTAGTTTAAACTGTAAAGCCCGCAATCCGTACACAAACCAATCCAATTCAGCGGGATCTCGCACTGGGTGGTATCTTCTATGCCATCTGCGAATTTCATTATGTATGCCTTTAATCTTTGTAACGGATCCTCCACGCCTCCACGCCCCATCCCCCGAAGCAAATATAATTAAATTTATTTAAATTTTTAGTCGAATCCAAGCAACAAGCAAAAATGTTCGCAAAAACCGCAAATACACCGAAATCCCAGTTTTATGGCTATAATGACACGATTTTTATGACTCGTCACGGCAGATACTCTATCGCCTTCTCTGTCTGCACTTCTCGCCATTCCTTTCCCACTCTCAGCACGCAATCAAATTGTTAAAGCAAACATAAAACTTTACAAATGCGCGCTGCGAAGGCGTCGCTGCAAAAAAATAAAGAAGATATATATCTATATGTATATATATACATATATATAACGAAGAAAAAATCGCTGTAAATTTGCTTTGCCATCTTGAGCTTGAGCATTGATTTAGTGGAAGGGGAGAGGAGTGAAGCAGGGAGGGTGGGAGGTGGGAGGAGTGAGCGAAAAGAGCTCTGGCTGCGGATGCTGTAGCTCATTACAGCCACAAACCAATATGCTTATTGCTGCTCGGGCTATAAAAACTGTTAACGTAAGCGTAAAATGCTTTCAAGTGCTTCGCAAATCCAGCAACGCTTCGCGGTCTAAGAGAATGAGGCGACGACACACATAAAGGCAACCAGAGGGAGAGCAAGAGACAGCGAGTGCGAGTGAGAGAGATCGCATGAGAAAACTCCATTGGGCGTTTCATAATGAGCAATAGGAAATTTAGTTGCACTGAAAATTGTTCCTGGAAATGTTTTTCATACGAATCGAAATTTAAATTCAAATTCAAGTGAACTATAAATGAAATATGAAAAATCAAACTGACTACTATTTAATAAAATGTGATACGATACGTAAATAGAGTACGATACTCACAGATATTCAACTTATTTATTTATTCAACTTATAAAAGCAATTAGTGTTGAAGAATTTTAGGTAGAAGAAATTGGGATGGCATGCTTAATCATATGATAGACCATCAATTGCCTTGCTTCCATTGACGATATAAAATATATACATTCGCTGAGAAGGACAACAAAAATACTAACCATCTCACCAACGCAAGTTAAAATGTGGGAGTTTTAGGCACTTTAATGCCAGCAAAAGGCTTCTTTTCTAAATCGGGTGCAACTGTTAATGAGAAAGACGTGATTGTTCTTAATTTTTCACTTTTTTGCATTATGGCATTATACAACACTTAAAAAGCAATTAAAAAAATAGATATTTGATCAATCAATCGATTAGTTTGTCGATTAATAAAAATAAAATATCGTTTTGCTTAAATTAATAATATGATTCAATAATCGATCAATAACTCATATTTGTCATCGCTAAGAAGAGATGTTTTGGCGTTGCTTTCAAGCACTATTCACTTATGGTTCACTAAAATTTAGTGAATGCACTTTGAATACACCCTCTTTGCCTTTCGAAACTCGACTAAAGTGCGCAGGCACTCAGATTAGCAATCGAGTTAATTTGGTGACCACACTTTGAGCTTTCAAAGTGTCACATTTGAAATAATTTTGCGAGTTTCGTGAAATTCGAGGTAGACATGCGAAATTGGCCTGGCCAACAGCTTTTCTGACTGTGAGCTCGACTGTGGTTTGCCATACATACACACATACATTGCAGTGTGTGGACTCTTCTCCTCCTTTTTAATTTTCCTGCTTTCTGGCTGGTGTGTGGCGTGTGTGCTTAGTATATGTAGTCGTATTTTCCACATGCAAAACTCTGGCCGGCAAGTTGTCGAGGCAAAAGTTTAACACAAACTTGCCAAATGATACCAAGTATTCGTAACAACACGAACATCAACAACAACAACTACAACAAGAGCAACAACAATGCTGGCAGCTGGCTCAATGGCAGCGCATTACCCAGCAAATGGTCTGCATGTTTTTGGCTGTGAACGCCTTGTGGCAAACTTTAAATTATTTACAATTCTTGTACATTATACAAAGTCCTCAGATTCGTGTCCACGACAACAATGCAGTTCACTCACACACTTTAGGTCTCTTTCTCACTCTCTCCCGCTTTCTTTCACTCTGTTATTATTTCTCTATCTCAGCGGCAAATATTATTTCTACATTCTTATATTTATTTATATATTTACTTATCCAACCTGCGGCATTTGCTTTCGCTTGTTGCCGTCTACCGCCTGGTCGTCAAGTTTACAACAGACTTTCAAAATCTGATCACAGAAAGCCAAAAAAGTTTTAATGCCCCACTCAGAGTCCAGAAAAAGAAAGAAAGAGAGAGAGAGAGGGCGAGAGAGAATGTCTCTTGTATATCTAAATCCCTTCAATAAAATTTACTTCTTTGAATATTTCCATGAATTCCTTAAAATTATTAACTTATTTATTGAATTTGTATTTCAATATTTTGTATATACATACATATATTCAACTGGAGCTGTGCTTTAGTTGGAGTTATTAAAAAAAAAAAAAATTGACTTAATTTAAAAATATGTACTTCGAGTTTGTTATGCAATCTGCAGAATGAATATGTTTCAATAATTATTTAGAAAGTTTTAAGTTTTTTAACTACTTTGTGTGTTTAAATAAAATATTTCTATGTATACAAACCAAAGCTATGTATTTAAGTATCTGTTAGACATTTTTGTCTAATTTTAAGTCTAAAACTATTTAACAACTTGAAGACAGTATAACATTTATGTCAATACATATAATAATGATTATAATAATGATAATGATAATAAGAATAATAACAATAATAATAAACACGTTAAAAATAAAATATAAAGAGCTAAGAAAAAAAAAAAAACAAAACAAACTTCGACTCGTTTCGCCGCGCTAAATGAATCGTTAATATTAAACTCCACATCAAATTTCCAGATGCAAATTTTTCGGATTTTCCTTATATACAATATCTGACACGTAAGTTTTATGTGCTGCAGCACAGTTCAGAAGTTCAGATAATACAAGAGTAATTCACTTATAAATTTATATTTATGTAAGAGAATTTAACATTTAAGTTAAGTAAAATGCATAAATCGAATTGATATGTTGGGCAAACTGCTTTACAGGACAATTGCAGGGGCTGCGTCGATGGGGCAGGGGGAGGAGCTGCACAAACGATGCACATGACAATATTATTGCTGCTTGTTTAACGTTTCGTGATTTTTGCCAGATTTTTAATGCCACACGCAGAGGCAGAGGCAGCGGCAGCGGCAAGCTGTGCCTGGTTCCTGTTTGTATCTCTTGCTATGTGTGCAGCACGTACGCAGTTATTTCTCTCTCTATCTATCTCTATACCTCTGTCTCGTTCTTTCGGCTTCTTTCTGTCACAAACAACATGCGTCGTTGTATTGACAGCATATTGTGACAAATATGTAAAAAAGAAAGATTGTGTGCAAAACACACAAGCGCAGAAATAAATCGAATTCGCTGCTAAAGCAAAAGGCAAAGGGCTTTAAAAAAAGAGAAGGAGCACGAGAAACAAAAACAAAACAGCAACACAAAAAAACGATATAGCAACAGTTGCTGTTGTGAGGACAACAATTACAGCATATCTGCCCTGATATGGCAAAAAGCTTCGTTTTATTTAAATGCACTTCTTTCACTGGCTGTTCCGTATTGTCAGCCGTATTGCATTTTTATCACGATTGCCGTTTTCCTCGTTTAAGAAATGACTCACATACAAGGATATATAAATGATATATGCTTTGCTTTCATGAAATATTTTTCATCGTTTAACTCAGCTCACAGCTGTGAGTTCTATCAGAGCAGACTATCACTATATTTCAACTAAACTTTCCTTAATTCCGTACCAATTTCGAATACTAACCATCCAGTATATGGATGCAGCGCATCGAATGTCAAGAAACTCCTTTGCCCCATTGAGCGAGCTCTTCATATTAATCCCAAGTAAATCGATACTCAATGCCACCTGCTGTTCTTTTGCACCTTCACAGATCCGCCGGAGATCATCAAGAAGCCGCAGAATCAGGGCGTGCGCGTTGGGGGCGTGGCCAGCTTCTACTGCGCGGCACGCGGGGATCCGCCACCCTCCATAGTGTGGCGCAAGAACGGCAAAAAAGTATCAGGTAAGTGGAGCGGCATTAGCCAACACTTGGGCCAGTCAATTGACTAATTCCGCATTCAACCGCTACCCAACACAGGCACTCAATCCCGTTACACGGTGCTGGAGCAACCGGGCGGCGTTTCCATACTGCGCATCGAGCCGGTGCGAGCGGGACGGGACGATGCACCATACGAATGCGTCGCCGAGAACGGCGTGGGCGACGCCGTATCCGCAGATGCAACTTTAACCATATATGAAGGTGAGTGCGACAAACCATCCGTATATATCCCTAATTGAAGCTGCAGAGCGCAAAGTTTTGGCGTAATGTAAGCAAAGTTCATACATTGATTTTGAATTAAAACTGGTTAAAGAACTTTACATGCTGTGGCATGATAGCTTCCCGGGATCGGGCAACGGGGGTGGGCTGGAGGACCTCTTCGCAAATCGAAGCCCCTTGCCAACTACACCCCTGGCAGGCATGCGGGCAGTGGGAGGGCCAACTGGCGCCACCCGCTCCAAACTTGTTTGCCAGCTTGTTTGTGTGGCTTAAATTACTTGCCAAAATTTACTTTTGCTTATTTACAACTGTGCAGAGGATAAAGTTTTTTGGCCTAAGCCTAATCAAGTCTGCACACAGAAGGGCGAGGAGGAGAGAGAGAGAGGGGCAGCTGCTCCTTTACTTACCCCGGCAATTGAACTAATTTGCTTAAACCGAGCGCCCGAAAAGTATTTATAATTTTACACTAAATTATAAACAGCTAAAAGTTTCGTTTTTGTATTGCTCTCTGCGCAAATCAATAACCAGAAGGAAGTGGAAGCAGTGGAGAGCGGTGGAGGCGGTTCATAACTTTTCGCTCCGACTCTGGTAAATTTTTAATGAGCTTTAAGCAGCCTGCGTCTAATTAAGTGTGCAGTAAAGCCATAAAAATTAATCGTTTTAACTGGAGAGTAACCAAACTTGAAAAGTTAAATTTGTATATAGATATATACACATATATACATATATACTCTAAAGGTATTATATCGATTGAGTTGTTGATTTATCGCTAAACTAATTTAGCAGCCATAAACTTGTATAATTTACTCCACACCAGAAATCAGCAAAAAGAGCTTGAAACTCTACTCAAATTTGATCAAACATCAACTTGTATTTATTGTGCATCGAGTAAAGTTTATCAAAGTTATGCTCAAGTTATAGTTGGGAGGCAAAATTTATGGAGTAGGCCGCATAAGTGGTATATAAATATATTTATTATGCTATAAACAGAGGGCGAGCTATAAAATTGGCCATGAATTTATTTGAATACCCAGAGTCATGGCGATATTTTGATCCAAGCGAGCAATTGCTGTGGTCTTTGAAATCCAAATTTTGTACACAGCAAAAATATAAAAGTTAGAGATCTACATATATAATAATAAAATAATAATAAAATAATAATAATAAAAGAACTAATCACAAATAAATTTCAAATATATAAAGACGAGAAGTAACCCATTTTCAGTTCTTGAAATAAAAGCAAAGGTTAATAAACAAAAAATCCAATATCCCCAGATTAAATCGAGATTTACTTAAAATAATCCCTAAAAATACTAGGGCTTCATTTCAATCAACTTAATTTAAAATTCCCTAAAATAACTTAAATATTGGCAAAATATTTGTGTACAGAAAAATGCTCGATATTATTATATATTTGGGCGATTGTTTATTATGGCCGTTGCTCGGCTGTTTTTCCGATATGGCAGCCATTTTGTAAACGGAAAATAATTATCAGGCAAGGTAGGTAAAAGGTGGAAATTTATGCACGTGGCGTATGAGTAATGTGCTGTACTTTATGGCGAGACTCTGCAACTTATAATTTACCACTGTCTACTGGTTGTTTGCGACTTGTTGTTTGTTGCTATTGTTGTTTATAGCGAGGCGAGAGATGTCGGTAGGGGTGCTCAGCCCGGAGCAGCACCGCAAAATGTGTGAAAATTGCAGAGGGCCGGGCCAGGTGCAAAGCATATTTTTGTTGATACACACTCTAGCGCCCACACAAACACTCGCACACACCGCTCTTTTGCATTTTTAGCTGTTAATTATGCCAGTTGATTATGCTTTGTGCGCCCTGGCGCCAGGTAATTGGTGTGCATTTGATTTGTGGTCGCTTGTAACGCTCCTTGATGGAGCCCCAAATCGTCTCCTCGTAGGGCTTGTGGCTTTAGCTGTTCGCAGTTGGCTTTTAGAGCCGGCCGTACGAAACGAGGGGAAGTAATTAGTGTAGTTTAGCGGGGACTACAAGCCTGCTGTTGGCGAAAGTTGGGATTAACACGCCGCTCGTTTGTCATGTGACCTGAACAGACAACACTTCAGTTTCTAAATTTTTAGTTATACAGAAACACACGAAAATCTATCATAATATATATACATACATAACATATATACAATATATCTCTTATTCTAGCATCTTACTCTGCTTTTGATGCGATGCAATTCGGTACGCTTATTGTCGCGAATATATCATCACAAAGTTTTCTCCTTTTTTCCGGCTGCTAGGGCCCGCATTTAGCATTGTGTATATCCATCATCTAGGTGTGCATATATAAATATATATCTCTGGGTGTGTGTGTGTGTGGAATAATGTATATATCTCGTATAACTCACCTGCAGCTGCACAAGCGCCAGCAGCCTTAACAATTAATTGCTTTATGTTGCCGTTGCAAAAGGATGCGGCATATTGTGATATTTACATCATCTTTATACACTAAAACAAAGGGCATAAGAGCTGTGCGGTGCAGCTTGCCGATGCAGAAGATAAATGGCTAAATGGTTACCTTCTTCTGGTTGACTTACTGTGGGCGAAACAGTTTATCTCTTGGCAATGTCAGCTGAAATTGCAGTATTTATTAAGGAGTACGAGAAGCCACAGTTCGGGAAGGAAGGTATATTAGCAGAAAATCAAATATATTTGAAATGATAACTTGTATTTTAAAGCAATTTTGTAATTTCCTAAAAACTAAATTTACGTAATATCCAAAAAATATTTTGCTCTTCATCATTCAGATACGTTAACTGTTATTTGTGAATATTATATTTATAACATGGCAAAAATGATTGATTAAAGGAATTGAAGCTACGCAATTAGTATATTCAATATATCGACGGGAATTAATCGATTAATTATTAATCAAAAGAAGTTCTTCATTAGTTTTTTTTTAGATTTGGTATTGTAAACAAATTCTTTAAAATATATTACTTTATTTATTCATTAAGTCTAGAATTGTGTTCCTCTTTTCGCGATTACTTTTTAAATAATCGATTAAGGTTTGAATTAATCGCAGTCCATTTTGCGATAAATATAAATCGCTAATGGATAAATCGCCAATGGCCAAATAATCGATTATTGTGTATCATATGGTTCAGCGTGATATATATGAATATATATGTATATAATATAATATACATTTATTTATTTATATTAGTTATAAAAAGTTTCATCGAAACTTCTTTAGATATTGTTTCTGGTTAGGCTATTTGTACGTCGACTTGCCTGACTCAACATGTTTTACTCACTGCACATTTCTTATTTCGCTTTCGCTCGTTGGGTTAAAGTTTTTGGTGTGATAAATCTCAATGTAAAAATTTGCAAGCACACAAACACACACACACACACATACAGTCGGCAGGCAGGCAAGCAGCAACGCGTTAAAATAAACGCGCCAATGCCAATAAAGGCACACTGACACGCCCACCAACGCCCATTCAGCCATGTGTGCAGACAAACTGAGCGAGCACGGGAGAAAGTGTGTGTGTGTGTGTGTGTGTGTGTGTGTGTGTATGTGTGAAGAGTTTCCAGATCCGGCTACTCGGTGCCAAGCACGTTTGAGCTTCACGTGGAAGCATTTTTAATCAAAATTCCCAACAGGCTAAAGCAGCGCGAGATCAAAAACACTTGCAGCGAGAAGTGTCTGTGTGTGTGTGTGAGTGTGTGGGAACAGGTGTATATGTGCGTGTGTGCGTATGTGCTGCTGCTCTTATTACAACTCACCACAAAGCCGCCATTGCCACCTTGTGAGCACACACACACACACGCACACACCGCTGGAGACGTCGGAGTTGTCGGATAGATTGCAACACCTGCAAATAACGTGACTCCGGCCTCGGCAGCTCGGCAATATCTCTGCCAGCCGCTGTGGGCGTGGCAGCTGCAGTAAATCCTTTGCCTTGCTATTTTATGCACTACTCGAAACACAAAAAACAATAAAAAATAAAAATAAAGAAGAAACTAAAACAAATACGCATATTATCTAAATATTGAGCCGAACGGCGAATATCCTGTAGACTACTAGTTGAAAGCTGGTAGGTAAATTAAGAGATTATTTGCTTGATCTGACCCAATAAGGATACCAGACCTCTCTTTATAAGATGTAATATTTGAGTACATTTTTAGTTTGATTCCAAGATTTCTCCTACTCGCTCTGTATTAGCATACTCTCTTTACGGCACACCTGTACAGGGTATATAGACAAAACCACCAAACCCACCAGCAACACTTACTGACGACGTTTTGCAATTTTTTGACATTCCGTTGCTTTTTTTTCATATTTAAAATTTTTTCTTTTGCACTTTATGCAAATATCGAAATAAAGATTAGTTTGCATATCGTTGCAGCGTGCACAGGATTTTTCGCAGCACTGCAGATAAATTTCGTTAGTGGGCGTGGCGCTGCCCTCGCACAGCTTGCGGGCGTAAGTCTGTGTGCGTATTTATATGAGAAACGTTTAACTAACTGGCGGCGCTTAGTCGCTGCGATTTAGTGCTAATGTGTAAGCGAGCAGTATCTTCCACTCTCAGCTCTTACACCTAGCCCCTCCTACGGGCACCGCCTTCTGCGCCCTTTCTCTTGTCTAGCGTGAAATTTACTGTTTACAATTTGTTGGCTGATTGCTTGCGCTTTGCTGAATTTATTGCATGCTATATTTATTTTTTCCCCTTCAGCCCAACGCCCTCCTTCCCCCCTCTATCTATATACTGCGTATTTATTATAACGCCAGCCGTGCTGCAATATTATATTTGTATTACTGCCATAAAAGCGAAATACAGCTTCGCAATATGTGCGAAAGGGACGCGCACTGCCACCTCTTCTGATTTGCCAGACAACACTTTTGACTTCAAATTTTAATTAAGTACATAAAATAATAGCTAAGACTTGATATAGGAAAGCCAGAGAGAAGCGACTGATGTTGCCCTTATAGCTGCTGAAATGTTTAAATGTCAAATGGGAAATGCTTTGTGGTCAGAAGATAGGATAAACTTATTAGTTTTTCAATTAACGTCGTTGGCAGACTTTTTACCCATATAATAATCTATTTAATAAATATATAAATACATTGCGGATCATTTTGATGGGCAACTCCTTACGGCATCTCGAAGAATCTATTCTTAAATAAATGAATAACTTTTTCACACTTTCTTATCTTCATTTCAAAGTTAATTTTTCATTCTGTTTCTTGCTTTAAAACGTTTTTTCTTTTAACACAATTTGTGAAGACTTATCAATTTGATTTCTTTTGAAATCTGGTCTATAAAACCGTCTAGACAGGCTCAAGCTCGACCATTGCTGGCTATAAATTGCATCATTTGCGGCAATCTGCGGCTTGGCCATAAAAGCCAAACAATTTGCTCTTAAATCTGCGTTCAAAGGCAGCACCATCAGAGCGCACCACAGCGCGCAACCACGCCCACCAGCAGCAATATGGCAAATAAATTTCATTAATTGCCAGCCAAAATAATAATAATACAATATGAAAAGCAAAGCAGGCGGACAGGCCGGCTTCGACGTCTTCCCTGAGATTCATTAATCTCACTTTATAGTAATAAGCGGCTTTGGTGGTTACGGTTAGGCTACGCTTGGGTATGGGTTTGGTGTGCTGCAGTCCCCCTCTCTCCCTCTCTCTGGGTGGGTCTAGGCTCGCAGCCATTAGTTGGGCTTGATTAAAAAGGCCGCTTGGACACGGCTGCTGTTTCTGCTCCGCTGTCCCTCTCTCTCCGCCACTCTCTCTCTCTCTCTCTCTCTCTCTCTCTCTCTCTCTCTCTCTCTGCATGTTTGCCCGGTGCACTTGTTGCCAAGTCAAACGGGCAAGTCGCTCAGTTAGGAGCCAAGCGAAAAACTTTATCCTTGGCATTTTCTGTGGACCGCCCGTTGCGATACTCGCTTGGTCACAGACAAACATTGACAATACACTGGGCGCGTTTAACTGGCCAACGAGCTGGCCAAATCCTGGTGCAGTACCCAGCTCCCATCTCCCAGGACCCGGGCCTGGTAGCCACTTGGCGCCGTTTGCCGTTTGCCGTTTGCGGGCTGCCCAAAAAGTCATATTAATAATGAAAATTGTACAGTAGCGAAAAGTTTAAATGGGAAATATTGCAGGCAAGTCGCTGCAGAGTCCAGCCCTGCAGCAATGCAGTCCTGGCCTAACGGAAAAGCGAGAGAGAGAGAGAGAGAGAGAGAGCAGAGGGGTTAGAGATTCTGTACAATGAAGTGTGTGTGCATGAAAGTTATTGGGCTTAGAGCGCTTTGCGCTCTTTTTGTATATATACATATATATGTATATATGATGTGGAGCAGGCCAGGTCAGGAGGGTACAGAAATGCCGTTAAACTTAAAGTAAAGCCCGCAACACGAAGTTAAACAAAGTTATGCTAATAATATAGATATATATGTGTGTGTATGCCCCTTTCGAGTCGAACAACATTATGATAACGGCCTGGAATTTGTTGCAAATTTGTTGCATGCACAGCACAATTTAAAGCTGACAGCCAGAAAAATGCTCAAAATAAAACTGAAAGCTCGCTGGGTTCAAGTGGTAAATGCTATGGACCTTAGCTAGAACTCCTGAAAGATTTAAATATTTATTCATTTATGCAAGGGCCCTGAATATTGCAGATATATGCCAGTCCCGGAGATTCTAAAAATATCGGTATAAGATTGATATGCGAAGCGATGTGCGCACTGAATATACCGACTAATGAAATAAATGCCAAATCTCGAGCTTTTATAACTTCTGAGATCGGTGCTATCAAACATACGAACAGACAGAAAGACCGACGGACGGGTCAAAAGTCAAGTTTCTGCCAGTGGTCAGGTGTAATAATAAAAGAATAAAAGGAACTGATATGTTTGGTGTTCATCGAGCGAATGCTTTATTGAATTCGAAAAGGCTTTGTCTTAGCCTAAATACATAAAGTTTACATAAAGAATTCCTAATCTTTATTCATATATTTTTTTTTTTTTGGTAAAAATATGTATTATTTTATTTAAACAGGCTTTCTACTACCTAGTTGGCAGCTTAACGAGTTGGACATAAAGGCACGATTATTTACAGTAGGACACTACAGAATTTACAATAACAATTAACATAAACATCAACAACAATAACAATTTACATAAATATCAGTAACAAATAGTTAATTAAATCACATTCAATTTTTTATAAAACATTATTCTATAGGAACCTCGCAGGGAGGTCCTGTGGATGGCACTTCCTCAGTCTTCTTTTCCTGGCTTCTTTGTTGAGCCTTCTCGCCAAAGGGTTTGGGTGGCCTTCAAGTCTTGCAAGGTAGCTAGCAGCTACCTTTTGCAATACGTCTCCAACTTTGGGGATCTTGAGATCTTTTTCAATGTCTCTGGTGCGCATGTACCAGGGAGCATTGCAAATTTGCCGGAGGATTTTCGCTTGCACAACTCTTATTTTGTTTAAGTTTGCTTTTGCCGCAATTCCATAAACTTGAAGCGCATATTTCCATATGGGACTGAGAATTGCTTTATAAATTGTCACTTTACTGTAAAGTGACAATTTATTGGACGGCTTTAGTAGCCATGCCATCTTAGCGCTTTTGGTCATTACAGACTTTTTAACCATCGTGGTGTGCATATTAAACGTAAGCCTTCTGTCTAACATTACGCCCAGATATTTGTGGCATCTTTTGTGCGGTAGTGTTGAACCCAGCATTCTAATGGGACCACAGTTTTCACGCCTTATTGCAAACGTAACATTTACGCATTTGCTCCCGTTAATCCCAATGTTCCATCTGCGGGCCCAGGCTTCAAAACTGCTCACATATTGCTGCAATGAGTCTGTAGCCTTGTTAATGCAGCTACTACTTAATAGTATGGCTGTATCATCAGCATACGTGGCTACCAGTCCATTTTTCCGGTTCACACCTGTGATGTCGCTATGTGAGGGCATATCGGCTGTGAACAGAGTGTACAAGGTAGGGCCGAGAACGCTGCCTTGAGGCACGCCTGCACATATTGGCCTTTTTGACGATTGTACACCATCAACGTCAACCCTAAAGCTTCTATCTATCAGAAAGCTGTTGACCATCTGGTGCAGTTGTGGAGGGAGAACACTTCTAAGTTTGAAAAGCAATCCGTCATGCCAGACTCGGTCGAACGCTTGCTTTATGTCCATAAAGACAGCAACGGCATACTTCTTGCGCTCAAAAGCATCCAGAATAAAATTTACAACGCGGTGAAGCTGCTCCGGAGTACCATGACCTCTCCTGAATCCAAATTGCCAGTTTGGGATTTTTTGCTTGACAGCTTCAAGTTGCAGGATCCGGTCGAGGATTACTCTTTCGGCCATCTTTCCTAAGGCAGGAAGAAGACTTATTGGCCTATACCCATCAACTTCACTAAGACTCTTTCCAGGCTTTGGGATCATTTTTATCAGCGCTGTCTTCCAGATATTTGGGAAGTGTCCCAGCCTGAGCATACTGTTTAGAATCAGCACTATAAACAGGAGAGCTTTTTTGGGTAAGAGCTTAAGTGTTCTGTTATCCAGCCTATCCTCTCCAGGAGATTTTTTAACTCTCAGATTTTTAATAATAATCGTTACCTCTTCCAGTGTGACAGGCCGAACAGGCAGCGTCATCTGGAACGGCATATCCAGCTGCAGTTCAACAGTTCTCAGCGTAGCATTGTCTGTGTAGTTGAACGGCATGAATCGCTGTTGTAGGCTGTCTGCTTTTTGCTGGCTGGAATAGCACCATCTACCAGTCATATCCTTAATCGGTACTTTTGGAGCTGCAATCTTTTTAAAACGGCTTGTAAGCTTCCAAAGGGAGTAGTTAGAAGATGCATCCGGGCCAGCATTTTCCAGCATTTGATCAATATTGCGTTGCTTAATTTTAGCGAGGACTTTTTGTACGCGATTGGAGATTCTTTTATAAATTTGGTGGACGCGTATATCTCCCGTTCTCACATACTCTTTTCTCAACCTTCTCTTCATTCGCAGTAATGCGGTAGCGTTTGGGGGCAGCAAATTCTGGGGGTGCTGTCGTGCATGACGTACATATTCTGGTGTCGCGTGTGATGCAGCCTCAGATATGTTTCGCATAAACAATGCAATAGCATCTTCTACGTCAGCCGCGCTATCTATTTGAGTGTTTAGATGAATTCTGCTCTCTAGGTTTGTCCTAAATTCATTGATGCGAGTTCCAGGTGTAAGGATGTATTGCCTCGTAGGTCTAAGCTGAGGTGATTGATGCAAGATCGCTACGACCGGCAAATGATCCGACGAAAGCTCGTGATGCAGCTGGACAGATAGCTTGTTAGCAGCGAACCCATTAAATATGAAAAAGTCGAGTGCAGAGGAAGTAAGCAGGGTGTTGAATGAATAAAAAGTTGGTTTTCCCGTTGCTAGGATTTGCCACGTACCACTTGCAATGGCCTCTTGCAGCCGCTTTCCACGACAACAACTCCGCAAATTACCCCACCATTGGTGTTTTGCATTAAAGTCTCCTCCTGCAATGAACCGGTTTCCCAGGGAGCGAAGTAGTACCTTAAAGTCATTCTCACTCCAGGGCTCGTTAGGAGGAAGATAGATTGATGCTATTTTGACGCATCCGATGTTTGTCATCAAACTCAAATTAGCCGATTGAATATTATTATTTGAAATAGGTTCATTGGCGTCATGAACAATGTTAGATTTAATCAGGATAGCAGATCCGCCTTACCACTGGGGTGATTAGCGTAGTATTGGTCGTAGCCAGGTGTAAAAATTTTAAGGCCTGAGCGCATGTGTGTCTCTGTGATCAACATCACATCAATTGATTTAGCATCAAGGAAAAGTCTCAGCTCGTTATTGCTTTTAACCAATCCTCTTGCGTTCCACAATCCGATTTTTAAAATCGAATTGTTCATTTTGAAATGAGCTTCTGAACCAGGTCACGAAAGGCTTTGTTTGCTTCCATTGTTTCCTGGATAAGTTTGAACATTTGATCCATTCTTGCATTTAGATCAGATATTGCCTTTTCCAAAAGATTAAATTTGCTTCTGAATTCTCGGTCATCGGCATTGTCGTTCGACCTGGACACTTGTGAACTGGGATTATTTGACTGGTTTACTTTGGGCCTAAAATTATCCGCATAAGAGAAGCCTCTCTGAACAGTGGCGTTTGAAATAAACTGCGCTCTAGAACCCTGAATGTCTGCATGGCTGTTATTGTTTGTCAGACCGTCCTTGGGCAATCTTGCCTCAGGCTTTAGCTTTCTGTTTAGCTTCACTCTGACTGTGCAGCCTTTAAAGCTGGAACTGTGGTTGTCTCCACAATTGGCACATATGGATGTCTCACTAGACTTAAGATGGCAAATCTCGGCGCCAGTAAAATGTTCACCTGAGCACTTACCACATACTGGGCTTTTAAGGCAATAATTTTTCGTGTGTCCGAAGTCTTGACATCTGTAGCACTGTACTATTTCCCTGTTGGGTTTTGCCTTTAATACTGTAACTCTGTGCGTTCCGATATGAGTTATTTTTAAGGCCTCTGCAACGTTTGGCGTCTTTTGTAAATTAACAAAGAACATGCTTTGTCTTGTTTTAGCATCTATCAATTGATCATCATCATCTTTATTGATCTCAATATTGCGCCAGTCTCGTTTCCTGGGACAGTAGATGTTCAGTACTGTGAGGTTCAGATCAGTAAAAGTACGTTCAATTCGCTGTTTTGAGACGTTGGGGTGTAAGTCTTTAATGACCACTCTATATGGTGCATTTTCTCTCAGTTGGTGATGCCAAAATTGACAATTTTGCTTGGATAATATGTCAACGACAGATCTAAATGCGTTTGAATTCTTTGTATAAATACGCGATATTCCAGTTTTAGATGTGCGTATATCATAGTCGGTGTCCGCGATTTGGCTTCATTTTGAGGATTGTTTTTGACAGTTTGTGTGCTTTTTTTTGCTTTTTCCAGATACCTAGCTTAGAAGATTGGAAAGTACAGTCCTTTTTTTGTGAAGGGCTAGCAGCCACATTTGCGCAATAAGATGCAGCGCTGGAAACAAGGGTAGTAGAGCATATGCTCCCAGTAGAATAGCTAGCAGTGCAGCTAACATTAGAAAAAGTTAGGGTGCTCGTCGTAATGGTGCTTGTGCTTGTAGCGACCAAACCCACTACATTTTTTGCCGCAAGAGTTTTATTCAATTGTTGTTCGCCCAGTAGGATGCGCAGCTCTACAGGCGACGCACCAGCTAATTTCTTCATCATCTCAAACTTGTCCTGCTTGATATTATGTTGTGGTTGATTCGATGAGTCTCCATCCATTATGGGCAACTGCCCAAGAGTATGCAATACTGATTGTTACCCTTCCTAGGACAACAACCAGCCGTGGACACCAACCAGCGGTCAGCTGTTTTGACACGTGGACGCTGGCAGGCGGCCAGAGCCGAAATTACGAGTTTCACTTTAACAATTAATTTGCGAAGTGCTTTGTATTATTGTGTTCACCGTGTCTTTAAAAAGACACTGCAATAGTTATTTGCCACAAACGTGGCCTTGGTTCAGTTTTTATTTGACGATTTAACAAAAATCACAAGACGCTCTTTGGATTAGCTGTACGCTTGTCTGCAGTCGCGACGAGACTGGTAATAAAGAATTCTGTCGCTAAAAGCAGCGGCAGAATGGGAGTATATAGCATATAGCAGAAGGCATATACATTTTAGCGTTTAAACTGCGGCGTAGCAATGCTTACGTTGCAAATCCCACGCTGCAGGCCGGTCTATACATAAGTGACCGATCATATTACGGGCATATGTAAAATCATATATTGTGTACACTACTATACTGTGAGCATATGCTTATATGTATATCATACAACATACTACACAGGAATATATATACTTGAATGGAGTCTGCCTCGCTTCCTTTTGCCTGTTACATACATTTCAAGAAAACCACTATACCCTAGTTTCCCGTGTTCAATGGATTCAGGTTATTTTTTGCATCCCAACGTAACGCTTACAGAGCAGAAATTACAAAACATTTATTCAGATATTACAAATGTTGTTAGAGCTGAAACCTTCACTATGTAAACCAGGTAAAGCAAAGCCGGGGAAGACGTTTGTCATAGATAATTAAGGAAATTTCCATAGAGCTCTGTTGTATATCAGGACGCATAGCTATTATGTGCCATAAAAATGAATTACTATTCAACAGTTCGTATATTATGCGTAATGCGAAATTCATTAGTTGCTCACTTAAATTTCATTTGACTTGTGCCAACAGAAGGAAGTTCAAGTGCCAGCCAAGGAGAGCACATATATAAATGTCAAATATATAGTCGAAATATTGTAGCTGAAGCTACGTAAGTATAATATGAGTGTAGCAATAACTAAGCTCTGACTTGCTGGCGTGTGGTTGAGCGAACGAGCTGTGTGTGGCTGGGTGGTTAGGTGGGTGGGTGGTGCTGGTGGTACGAATGGGGTTTGCTGTCTCGCGTGTGTAGCCGCACGTAACTATATCAAAGCGACTTCGTCGCCAGCCAACGTCTTCAATTGAGTAAGTAAGTGGAGTCGCTACCATAGAGAGAAATATGCAGCAGCTAGCTGAGAGCGGACGAAGGGGCACGAAAAACTTGCCCAGAAAATTGTTACAAGCCAAATTGAAAAATTGATAGCACGCAAAAAAAAAAAAAAAACCAGAGCATGCAGCAGTCGCAGCGAATGCCCATGCCCTACCTTCGACTGCCAATTGCAGCGAATCAAAAAATTGCAAATTGTAATTGAACTTGGGGCTGATGATAATGAAATGCAGCGAGAAGCTTTAAAAAGCTCGCTCTCTTTAGCGTTAAAGTATGGGTGTTCTTTAATAACTCGATTGCATAAAATATTGATGGGCAATCGGGCTTCCTCGTCTGATGTTGCTAGAAATCCAATCTTTTAAATTTCATGAAATCTATTTTATCTTGATCAATTTTTGTACCTTTAGCTGGGCTAGAGAGCATTTCATATTCAACGTGGTCCCAATTACTCATATGACAGCCGCCTGCCCTTCAATAGACACTCAATATACCTCCCCCTTGTAACCGACTCATGACTCATGTTGTCTCTCCCTCTCCCTCTCTCTGTCTGTCTTGCTGCTCAGCTTTGGGCCGGCAAACAAGTGCAAAGTTTTCTTTTCGGTATTAAAGTTTCAGATGTAACGACGTTAAATAAAATTGGAAGCGACTTCAAAAAATTGAACTTTTATTGGCTTCCAAAAAAAGTGAAATTACATTTTTCACTCGCTCTCATTCTCTCTCTCTCTATCTCTCTCTCCCTCTCTGTCTCTCTCTTAGTTTGTGAATAGGGTATCTAGCTTGCATGCGCATAGTTTAAGGAGTCATGAGCCATGTTTTACATTCGCCACATGCAATATTTCATCAGCCCCCCTACCCCCATTCCCTTTTTGAATGGAGTCCATCATCATAACAGCCAACGATGCGCTGCAAGTGCAGCCACGAAACTCGCATGAGAAACGTTTTTGACGCATTGCAGTGTGGCCACCAGAATGGATTTGATGTCTATGCCCGGGCGTTTAGATAGCGCTAAGGGCGTTACACACACAGAGAGTGAGAGTAAACGACTGAGCGAGTGAGACAGAACGGGAGAAGGATAGAATATCACGAGGGCCGCATGGCATTTGCCGCTAAATAGTTGGCATTAGAACTTAGACTTGATCCATGCGCTTAACAATAAATTGAAACAATTTAGGACTCTCCGAGCAGCGGTTGTAATTTTCTCTAGGCTGGACCTTGCTCTACGCTGCGCTCTGAATGTGATCCAGCGCTGTAAAGCCTACTTGAAATTATATATATATAGCTAGTTTAAATAGGGCTTCTCTCTTAGTTTACTGCTCTCTGGCAGAATCATAAAATTATTGTAGTAAAATGTTTAATCTACTAACTTTATCAGCCCAGTCTAACGACACATATTTCTACTCCATCTCACATTCAAAAAAAATTTGCACTTGTTATATGTAGGCGAAATCAGTCATACAAAAATAAATAAATAAACGAGAGCTTTTCCAAAATAGAACAAAATACTTTTTGAGCTGAGTTGCAAGAAGATGTACTTAATAGAGTAAGATTTTAATAAAGAGTTTTAATTTTGATATTTTTTGGTATGGCAGAAGAAAAGATGTACTGAAAAATTTAACAAAATGATCTTTCGAAGTTATTGTATTATATATCTAGATTTAATGAATATATAATGACCGATAAAAAAAAAATAAATCTTTTGAATTATGATTTTATGACGATTAATTGAAATTAATAATCGATTTACAAATTTTTGTTTGCCATCGCCAGATATAATACCCTAGCCAATTCGTATAGTTTCCAGCTCATATGGGAGATTTGTAACGTCAGGAAATATCCTGTAGTGCTTTTATCTAATATTTTGCTTTCTTATTAAAGCTAAAGCCCAATGCGGTCTGCCTGGCTGGGTTCGCCCTGTTGGCAAAATACTGGGCTTATGCAGGAGATGCAGCTCATTGTGCATATAATGCCAGCTCAGGCAGAAATGCACACACACACATCAAGAGGAAGAGAGAGAGAGAGAGAGAGAGAGATTTGCTGGTTATGGATGTGCCATAGTTTTTGGACAAATTCTTAAAGCATACTTTTGTGGGCGCGCCTTCTATTGTTTGGGTTCAGCTTGTGCTTTGGCTTTGGCCTTACTCATTTTTAGATGCTTTGTTTGCCAACTGCATTGGCGAGTAGCCTTTGTTGTTATGCAATACACACAAACGCACACATACACAGACACATGCACACAATGACACAGCAGCCAGAGCAGAGGTTTCTGCGCTTATTTTGCCGATTTCTAAATAATAAATGCTCGACGCAGCAGAGTTTAAAATTAAGTATACGCTCTGTGTGTGTGGAGGGGAGAATTGTTTGATATATATTTTGCAATTTTAACAGAACGAGAGAGAGCGAGAGGGGCAGGGCGAGAGGAAGTCGGAAATGTCTACAAGTTTATCAAAGATATTACCATTGTTGCATGCCACACACGCTACGCTGCCTCACAGGCAAATTAGATTGACGGATGGCTGTGGGTTGCTGGCGGTGGTGGTGGTGCTGTTGCTCTGAGCGGTGGGCTGTGGGCATATGAAGGTTGACTTGGCTTACCTACCCACACCTCGTGCACTTGACATGCCAGCATTCGCCCTGACATACGATGCCACTTGAGAGATATGTCTTTGTTTCATACTCTTCACATTTGCTGTTGTTGTTTGTCCTTTTGTTTTCTTTGCTGTTTGCTTATTTGTTTCGTCTCTCTGTTTGCCTTTTGATATCTCAACTTGGCGTGCGGCTTAGCGACAGCCATCGCATTGTAAATCGGAGCAATTCACTCAGCGGCGGATTCGTTGGGGCTGGGGTTGGGGTTGAGGGCTCGTCACATGATATCTCGCACGCATATTGTGGTTGTTTATTTATTTATTTATTTATTTTTTTCATTACATGTGTAACAAAGTTTTGCATTTGCTTTGAGCCTTGTTCTCTGGCATTAAAAAAGTCACAAATGTATGTTTTTTCATTCTCATGTTTGTGTATTTGAGTTTTTACTTATCTCACAAGTGTGCCTGCCTGTCTGCCTGCCTGCCTGCCTGTCTGCGTTTGCTAAGGGTTGTGCCTCGGGGCTATGCGGGGTCATCCTGTCAGCCAGTTGACATGTGACATAAAAAATTGAAAGGTGTTGCCAATCGCACACGCTTTATGGCGACCCAAATTCCAATAAAATATTGCAACATATTTGACAATATTTTAGGATTGATGCAAATGTAAGACTGCCTCAAAATGAAAATATGTAAATATGTTTCCTTGAAATGGTTATTTATTTCAAAGGGAATCTGGTGAACAGAATCTTCAAATAAATTTATATAAATTTGTTATACATTTATATCGATTTATATACTGGACAGACATCCACTGTTCCTACGAACATGCTGCAAATAAAAATGGGTGATATATTTTGCGCATTGTTAAGTCGAATATTCACAGAAACATGAAAGCCTTGAATAAATATTTTGAAAGTGAAAATTGTATTATTTCAATTAGCCTAAAATTTTCGTACTCATATTACTTTTTTCTTTAACCCTGTGTCTTGCACTTTCACTTTGTCTTTAATCAAATTCTCAGAAAAGTCTAAAAGTCACATCCTTCAGTAAATCTCAAGAAAAACTTTGCAAGCTTGAACAAAGAAATTACCAAAGAGTTTTAGTAGCCTTCACCTCATTCTGCATTCCCTTCTCCTGCTCAGAAATCCCTCTGCAACTTTCGCTCTCTTGATAAGAAAAAATGCATTTATCTTGCTGAATTGGCCGAAAAATACGAACAAAAAAAGACGAACTTATCAGTGAGAGTAAAAATTTTGTGCGGTTAATGCGAAGAAATGGTTCAATTTATCAGCTGCTTGGTTCAGCATATTTGTAGATATATATATATTTGCGGCTGATGCGTTTGCCTGATTAAACAGTGTTAAATGAGCTGCGAAAAAGGTACAACACGCGCTGACCAACACTGGACAACAGCAACAGCAACGGCCATAAAACGGACAACAAAAGGCAAATGTCAGCTAGTTGTCGTCATTTCGTTGTTGTTGTTGTTGTTGTTGCTTTTGTTGCCCTTATCACATATGAAATATCGCATAAACTAAAGCAAAATGTCAAACTTGCATTCGTGGCGCAAATGTCAAAAGGGTTGACAGCACATCAGCGGGGTGTCGAGCGGTGCGTGGCTTGCCCTCGTATGATTTACGATGCTCTATCAAAACGGCAAAAAATGTCGACGCACAAAAGTATGCTACGCTTTTCTCCACATTCTTTTTAATATAATGCAATGCACAAAGCGAAACTAAGCGGCGGCTGTTAAAAGTTAATCAGTTGTTGTTGTTGTTGCTTCTGCCAGATGAAAAATGGCTCAAATGCTTGGCTGACATTTCATTAAAATATAAAAAAAAAATTGTATAAACGAAACTCCAAAAAAAAAAAAAAAAAAAAAAAAATGAAAGAGGGAAACAGACAGAGGGAGTGGGAAAGACAGCTATGCCAACACTTACACAGTCAATTGCGCAAATCTCAGACGCAGCTGTAGATGCAAATGGCTAAAAGAACAGAGACCCACAGCGGGCGGACTGCAGGGCAGGCTGACAACTGCTAGGGCTTTCCACATACCCTGTAACGGAGCTCTAAGACTAGTGAACACTTATAAATTTTGTTTGTTTTACCTACTTATGAGATAACTAACGTCGACCTTAGAAATTTTCCGATAGTAATTAAAGTTACAAAATAAGCTAACAAATTAAAAATTTGCCAAATAATGACAAATGGTTATGATCATAAATCTGTTCCAATCTAATTTTATATATTAACGGCATAATTTATATAGATTCTGATTCTACAGTCACATTTTACAAGCAAAAACAATGCGATGAAAGCCCTATGTTAAAATATTACCACCGTAGGTCAGCATAGCTCCATAGATTCCGTTTTTCTTTTTGTCGACTTTTATATATATTAAAATATATATGTAGCCCAGGTTGTTTTTATATCATATCTTCAAATACAGGACATCTAGCGGTCTCTCACTCTGTCACTGGGAGCTACCCCTATAAGCCCCAGATACCCATACATAAGTATATCCTGCAGCTCGATTATAATTTAATCTAGTGTGGTATGTGTGACAAACTCACGATGTGCATGCGACGTGACACAGTTGCCATTTTTCACCAGCATTCCGTTCTGCATATGGCTTAAAAGTGAGTGAGCGACCGGAGCAGCGGGACGATGGTGGGGTGGCGCAAAGATGTTAGAGGGCTGTTGATGGGCGGGGCAAGGTGGGTGGGCAATGACAAGGACCTGCAATGTGGCATGTGGCGAAATAGAAGTGTCTGTCATTTTTATAAATAACATTTGCCATATGGCTATGCAGAAGTGTGTGTGTATTTGTGTTTGTGTAAGTGTGTGACAAGAACAGCGACAACTCTGGCAGTGTGTCATTGCCACGAGAATCTAAAAACAAATGACAAAAATGTCAACAATTTTGCGCTCTACGCATTGTCATAAACGACAACAAAAGCAATGGCGCATCTGTGTGTGTATGTGTGTGTGAGTGTGCTGTGCGCTTATAAATACCAATAAATATTTGCAATTTCCAACACCAAGCGAAATGCGAGGGACAATTAAAATAATTGCGCAGCTGGCAAAAGGAATTTCAGCTTTTGTTGTTGCTCCTTCGAGTTGTTGTTAACTATTGCCGCTGTTGTTGTTGCTGTTGTAGTTTGTCATTAAGCCTGCAATTAAGCCATTTATGCGCAGGCAGCACAAAAATGTTAAGCACTTGCCAGCCAGTCAGCTAGTCAGCCAACCACTCAAGGCAGCCGGAGTCAGCTAACTTTGGCCTGAACTTGAATTCTTGCTCTTTGAAGCTAATTAAAGCCGCTTAAAGGCAAAACTTCAAGCTCTGATGACGTTGATAATGATAATGATGATGATAATGATTGCCAGCATAGAGAAGGAGGGAGCAAAGTGGTGTTTGCTTTTGGCCCAGTCAGCAGTAAGCATTGTTAGCTCTTGCTGTTAGCGCATTCCTAGCCAGCGCTTTGAATATCGTTTGAGTGTGCCGCAGCTAATGAGTGTTATTCATGAAAAGGTAATCATTCACATTCCATTTCAAAGGGCGAGCAACTTACGGCTTAATTCCAAGAGAGCTGAGCGAGAACTAGAAATAAACATGGTTGTTCAGCTAACGAGCTTAATTGATTTTCCATTTTTTTGTATACCCTGAACCCATTGCAAAAGGTGCAATCGGGGTATAATGGTTTTGTTAAAATGTATGTGACGGGCAGAAGGTGGCACGGCAGAGCAGTTGCGTCGATCACAGAAGCTACCCAAACCAATTTTTATACCCTGAACCCATTGAAAATGGGAAATCAGGGTATAATGGTTTTGTTAAAATGTATGTAACAGGCAGAAGGAGGCGTGGCAGACCCCACAAAGTATATATATTCTTGATCAGGGCGACGAGCTGAGTCGATTTAGCCCTGTCCGTCTGTCTGTCCGTCCGTCCGTCCGTCTGTCCGTATGTTTGAACGCGTCGATTTCAGAAGATACAAGAGCTAGAGACTTCAACTTTTTTTTAAAATGTCCGTATTTATCACGCGCATATCGAGTTTATCACTAAAAAACGATAACTCATTCCGATACTTTTTTATCGATAAAAAACCTTATCGAAGATCACTAAAAAAATTTTATCTCCTACATCTTTCAAGCTAGAGTCTCCAAATTTAAAATGTATATTAAGACGCATGTCATACAATTTCGGTTTTTGTTAAAATTTACCCCCCACCCCCAAATCCACCCCCTCACCCTAATCTTTGTAAAAGTCTTATATCAAATACTAGAGACTGTGCTTCGGTATACACATACATTTAAACAATATGAATACGTTCTGAAAGTTTCATTACGATCGTACGTCTAGAAATTAAATTATTCAACAAATAATTTATCCTAATATTGCCAACACTGCAGCGCAACCCAAGCGCAATCGCCTGTATATGTGAGTGTGTGTGTGTGCGTGTATTTGTTTGCATGAGTGCGTGTGTGGGTGCTAATTATATTGAAATATCAGTTGCTTGTAGGGTTCAGGGGATCTCGTAGTCGAGCAGTCTCGACTAGAGCTTTCTTACTTGTCTTATCTATATTTTGATATACATATGTATGTATGTATATCTTCAAATCTCACATATACTCTTTAGTCAGCACTGGCTTATCTTCTTCCTCTTCTTTGCCCTGCATTCGCTTAGATTTCACTGACTTCTGTCTAATACCTTTGATCGCCTTTGCAACTGGATTTATCTATTAAGCACTCTAATGCGTTCATTCTTTTGAGAGATTAGCTTTATGTTGCCCCATTACCGAAATGCATATTCCGTAAATAAATGTTGTTCCTTTTGTTTCAAAATCAGCCAGCAGCACTCGGCTCCTTGAACACCGCCACAAAGCGAAAATTGTAAGCCACTCTTTCATTAAACCATATAGACTACTCAACGCCTAAGCTGCATTTGATTTGTATACCAAATTTAAGCACTCTGACACCGCGCGCTCGCCGCCCTTTATGGCATTTCACAACAATTATTTTTCACGGCTTAAGCCAGCTTTTAACTTTTTCAACACCCAGCCAACGGCAAACAGAAAAAAGCGAATTTACTTTTTCAAATGCCGCTAGAGTCTCTTTTACATTCAACTCGACCCGAGTCGAGAACGGCGCACAGTTTGAGTGCTCTACATTACCATACTTTCCCGATTATAACGGAGCCCAACTTATGGCAAGCGTTTTGCCCGGCCAACTGAGCAGTGGCAACAACAGCTGCAACAATAACAGCAACAACAACAGCTGCAACACCAACAACAGCGTATGGAACACAACGCAAGCCGCTTTAAAACCTTCCGCTCATTATAAAACGCAGTGCCGCACATCAACCTCAGCTGCCGCTGTTTCTCCTGCTGCTGTGGCATGCCTCGCAGTTGCCCCACAGCAGGCAGCTCTGTGGCATGCAGCCAGCCATCCAGCCAGCCAGCCAGCCAACCAGGCGGGGCAGCAGCCAACGTTTACCACACGTTGTGCTTTTCATATTTTTGTACAATGAACGCAGCTCTAGCCTTGAGCCAGCTGCAGTGCCCCGCCGCGCCCCCTCTCTGTGGCAACATGTGCAACTGTCGCTGGCAACCCGCTCTTCTCCGCTCTTTTCCCCTTCTCTGCCCTCTCGCTTCCTCCTCGACGCCATCTTTTGCTTACAATTAACCTCAAAAATGAGTTTCCATTAAAAATGCCCCACAGTCATCGATGTGTCCTAGCCGTGCGCTTACATGTATGTGTGTGTGTGGCACATACACTGTGCTAGCAACGGCTTCTTCTTCTTTGCATTCGCCCCTTCAGGGGTTCGTCTCGTGGCAACTTTACGACAACACCACGTGACGTATGTTGCAGCTGTCAGTTGTGTTTAATGTGCAGCCCGTCGCATGCCTTCTCTTTCTTCTGCTTCTTCTTCTTTTTGTTGTTGGCGCTGTTGCAGCAGTTGCTTTTCTTGTGAGTTTTTTGCCACTTCTCACTTTCAGTTTGTTGTAGCTTAAAACTGCAGTTTTCCCTCCAGCTAAAAAAATATATATATTGAGGAGTTGGGCCAGAACATTATCGAAATTGTTGTGAGCGAGTTTTAGATCAACTGCTAAGAGATAAAACTAGATGGGATCCACTTAACATCCTCTTCTTAATGTCCTGTCGCCGCTATAAAAGTTTTGTCGAGCATTGCTTATTGAATATGCTAAAAGAGAAGTTGCCATTAAACCAATTTTATGACATATTATATCCTTTAAATGAAATTGATTTTATTTAACATATGTATTATTCAAGGAATTCTCGACTCTCGCGAAGCATATACAAATATATACATATACAAATTTATATCGTACATTAAGAATTTATTCGTTTAGTGCAATATCTTTCTGCCTTGATGGAAACTAAGAACCCATTAAATTACTTGCTAGCTGGAGCAGCAACAATATATGAATTATTAGATTGTATGCCGTATCGAATATTCTGTCGTTCAAGAAAAATAATCTAAATAAGAAAAGCAGTGCATCTGATAATAGTAGATCTGTTATTTGATATATTTTGTAAGTTAGCTTCTTATTTTATTTTGTTCACTTAATGTTAGCTTAAATTCCGTCCAGTCGACCCCACTGCCTCGCCCCGCGCCTCCTCAGCTATGCAGCTATTCTGCTCCATAAACTCGTAAACGCAATCAAGTGCTTGTCCCTATATCATCGTCTACAGCAACCATCATTCTTAACATGAGTTTTTTGCTTTTCTCTCCCCACTTGAGTGTCCAGTTGCAGTTGATGGCGGGTCCTTTTTTACTGTTACTGCTGCTGTTGCTGCTGCTTTTTATGGTCCTATCTGTGTCTGTGTCTGTGGCTGTAGCTGTGGCTGGCATTAGATTAATAATGCCTCGACCTTAGCCTGAGCAAACAATTTAAATTTCTTTTGCCGTGGCAAAAACAATTAGACGCTCGATCACACTAATTGCTGTTGCATTAATCTATTGATTCTGCCCACACACACAGTCCACCCATTTACACACCCACACTCACATGCTCACAAACATAGAGTCACGCCCTTCTAAGGGGCGGACTCTTGACCATGTTAAATTGAATTTTAAATTAATAAACGTTGCGGTTGCATCAAGAATTACAAATTTATACGCGTCGTGCTTGGCTAGCACTCTTTGTTGCAATTTGTATTCGTTGTTGTTATTGTTGTTGTTCTCGGCCACGTTATTCTCGCTGGTTCCTGTCGTGTGCCTGCCATTGTGGCCAAATCTATGCACATTTTTTTAGCCGCTTGGCCTTCTGCTCGTGAGTCCCTTCCACTACGTCTTTATTATGTTGGCCTTTTTTGTAGCTACACCCCGCATGCTTTATATGTGTGATATATGCTAGACTAAGCAGTATCTATGCAGCTTGTTGCTGTTCAAGATACCCATATTCTTGATTAGGTATTTTAGTAATACAAATATTATATCTATGAATTTATATTTAATTTTCATGGTAAACATACTTTTATTTAATAGAATTTATTGAGAAAAGGTGCTATACAAAAACCGACCGTTAGATGGCGCGACTTAATTTATTTATGGCGCTAGCCAACTCACTTAACGTTAAATATCGTAACCACTGTAGTGCTATCGCACGAGATATGCTCCCTAATGAAGTAAATAAAAGCTATGTCGCATCAATACTTTAATTGATTCGTAATAAATGACCATTACCCAGTTTTTTTTTTTTTTTTTTTTTTTTCATTTGGTGAATATTGTTGCTAATATTAAGCACATTTTAGCTATATTCTGTGCTCTGTGTAGGGTATCCCTAAGTTGCCCAAGCGCGAGTTGGGAGCATTGTTTAAGTTAATTCTTTTGTTGCATATAAATCTTGGTTTAGCCGAGCGACTCCGCTCCGCTCCGCTGCCCGTGCGCCACTCCCGCCAGTCTGGCAGTTTGCATTTTTCTTCAGTTTTATACATTTTTCTATCGCTTTCTTCTTTTCTTGCTCTATGTTTGTTCTTATTCTATTCTTTATTTTCTCTGTGCCGCTGTTGTGTCGTTTTGTTTAGCATGTTTTGCTTTTGTGGTTTTAATTCTATGTTCACTATAAATTGTTTCGCTGCATCGTATAGCTGGCGCCGTGTAACCGCCTGCATGTCCGGTGCGTCCGCTGTGGCATGCAACTAATTACATTTGCATATCTATGGTCCAAGAGCGACAGACCCACACGCCGTAGTAGAGTAGTTAAAGGGGTTGAGGGATGCCCGGCTGGGCTGAAAACTGCCCGGGTTGCAGCTATTTCCCTAAAAACAAGAAGTTTTTTGCCAAACATCAAACTCGGCCGCCTTGGCGAACTCCCACTGTCGACTGTCGACTGTCGACTGTCTTTGTGGCCACAATTAGCATAATTATAAAGTTTTCTTAGCATTTATTTACGCATTCGCTTGATGTCCATATCACAAACAAGCACAGCAACAACGACAACAATCCGAACAACTTTGTTCCGCTCAGCAAAAGCAAGCAATTAAATATAGACTTGGCGAGTGACTTTCGTTTCTTTTCTGCTTCCGCTGCTGCTGCTGCTGATGCTGCTGATGCTGATGTTGATGCTTGCAGCTGTCACTGCAGCGGACACGCACACATGCACGACTGGACGGAGCGTTGAGTGAGCATTTTGTTAATTAGTCTATAATTAATATTAAAAAACAAAAAACGACTTTTCCAAGCTTTGATTGCTTAGCATTCGTTTTGCGAAGAGCTTAATGTTGTTGTCATATCTACCCCCACACCCAAACCCACCCACACCCGACATCCGCGCCCACATTTTCAATTAATTGTATGCCACTTGCCAAGTTGTTCATCCGCCAAGTGCGCATCAGCAGCAGCAGGAGCAGCAGCATCAACAGCAAGAGCAAAAAAAATAAATGAAAATAAAAAATAAAAAAGCGCATTTAATCGCAAATCAGCGCTTGAAGTGGAAGCTCAGTGCTAGGCAACTGCCCCGCCCACTGCCCAATGAGCAGAGAACAAGGCAGAGCAGAACACACTTTAAAATGCATAAAATGAATGCAGCTTTTTAATTCATATTTATTTTCAAGAGCTGCGTAGCTGAATCTATACAAAAACAAATAAATAAATAGGGTAAAAAATGATGAGATAATATTTAAAGCCTTGTTCAGAAGCACTTGACAACTCGAAATTTATGTTAACTTTCATTCGAGGCTATAAAGTACGTAGCATAATGCAAGCGCAAAAAAAAATCGATGCAAAATGCACTCCAAATTATTTAAGGGCCATTTATAAGCTTATATAAGCTTATTGTTAAGCTGATATAAGAAGGCTGGATTATTGAAAGCAATCCTGAGTTCCTTTATCAAACAAATTTTGAGATAGATATATAAGCAATAGATTGTTGTTCATGATATAAGTTTAGAAACTTAACAAGTGAGCTAATAGAGCAAAGCAATTTAATAAAAAAAAAAACTTTTGCTTTAATAGTTAGCCTCACCCTCAGTATAAGGAAGCTAAATTGACCATATTCTTTTCTCAATATATAATTAAGACAAATTAAAAAGGTCTACGGAAAGTACATTAGCAAATGCATTAATGAAATGTGGACTCGAAGGACGGACACAGCAGAGGGCATAGAAATCTGATCGACAACTGATGAATTCCCCATTGATTCAGCTGTTGTGTCTGCTGTCTATTGTTGTCTATTTTCTGCCGTAAAGTAGTATATTAATCAAATGAACTAGCAGGCAATGTAATTAACATGTTGGAACGGAACGGAAAGGAACGGAGGGAAGAATGCTGCCCTAATGCTGACATATGCTACAAAATGGAGCACAAAAATTAATAAAGCTAAAAGCACGCGACCAATAATGTTTTTAATTTAATTATGTAAATGTGAGACTATAAAAATAACCAAAGGTTCGTGAGGGCGAAAACAGGTAGAGACAAAGAGAGAAAGAAAGAGAGAAATAGGTAAGGGCAGCAGCTGAACATTGAATGATACAAACAAGTAAAAATTTAATATATGTCAAGCAGAAATGGAAATGTGAATGCGAATGCCAAAACAGCAAAATAACAAATAAACCCCACCAAAATAATATTCTTGGGATATTATATGTATATTAAAAAAAAAAGAAGAGAACTATGACCTGTACAACGAGAGAGAGAAACAGTGAGACAGAGAGAGAGAGAGAGAGATAGAGGGAGAGAGAAAGCAACTGAAAACTCGACGTGCATATGAAATTAATTAAATTTTTTGCGGATTGTCAGCTCGCGTTATGCATTTAATGTCGCAGCTTTATGGCTGTTACCTTCAGAGCGAGACAGCTATAGCCAGTGAGTGAGCGAGAGCGGCAGAGCGCCGAAGAGGAATGTATGTAACTGTGCATTTCTGCATTTCCGTTTGGTTATTAGTTTTTTTCAACGGCATTTCCGGCATTTTTTATGGTCCGCGTGTGTGTGTGCGTGGGTTTATGCCCTCTGCTACATGTGTGTCTGTGTCTGGGTTTGTGTGTCTGAATCAAGGCTGGTTTTTTATTTATTTATTTTTTGTTTTTTGTTTTATTGCTATTGTCATGTTACTGTCTTAATTTAACTTGCAGCGGTTAATTAAAACAACAATAAACCAAAATACGCTGCGAACACCGAACAAATGCAAATGGTTTATAGTAACTCTTGACTCTTTAATGCAATACAAATCAAAGAATTGATGTTTGCGAATACAGCAAATTATCAGCAAAATAAAAGAGATTTAAACTATGAAAAAGGTAGAAATTTATGAATCAAATTTTATGAAGAAATGACTTTTCAAAACCATTATTACTTTTTGTGTGTGTCGTAAAGTATGTTTATGAAATATTAAAATATTTATCGAGCTGTATCATTTCTATAGAGCATTCCTAAATAAATGCCATTTGTTTTGATGACACTTAATAATATTTCATAGGATACTTTTGTGGCGTCCGACTAATGCAATATGCACTTTACTGTGTTGCCTGCCAGCTCTACATTTAATGAGCATATTTCCCATAAATAATTCACGCACACACAGCACGCACTCTTTTAGATAGTATGGGAGGTACCAAAAATGAGCAAAGGGCTGCCACTTAATTATATGGCCAGCAAAAATTGTGGTTCGCGCTTAACGTAAAATTGCAATTATGCAACTTTATGCAAGTCTATTTGAATGTTTAACATGTCATTTACATATGAAAGATTTAATGGCAGCGCAGCATTGAATAGCAATTGCAGGAGCACATGAGCGGGCAGGGTCCCAACCCAGGGCATGGGAGGGGAGCATACAGCAAGCGTAACAAAGAGCCAATTAAATGACCAACAGCGTGCGCACCCAAAGTTTTTTAATTATAACTTTAAATTCAAAAACATTTAAGCCCAATGCGAATGCAAAAACGCATAAAAACTCCTGTTGCCCATAAAAGTATGCTATAAAGTGTCTGTGTCTGTGTATGCGTGTGTACACGCGTGTCCATTCCGTTAGCTGTCAATGTATTGGCTTTGTAAACTGTAACTGCTTGTGATACCCTGTAAAAGAGATAAAAAGAGATCCAGCTGACATGGATCAGGGAAAGGGAAGTAAACTTGTATATTATTGTGAAGAATAAACGAGAGTAACTAATGAATTACTAATTAATTATGAACAAAGCAAAGTAAAGTAAGTAAGCGACAGTAAATTGTATATATGTTATGAAAATAAGACGAACTGTTCTTATATGAAGTAAGATATATTTTATATATTCTTATGAGATATTTAATATTAATATTTCCGAGATACGTATATAATTGATATAAAATATTTTATTATGATAACTGATATAAAGTAGTTTACTTTAAAATCGAGCATTGGTATTCAGCTGAGCAGAAACTGGATGTAATATATTTTATTAAAAAAAGAAAATGGCTAAATAGCTAAGATATACTTTTATTGACAATTTGCTAATGTATTTCAAGTATACTTCATCCAGCATCAAATTGAGTAAATATTCCCATTTATTGTGTCCTTATACTCTCAAGAAATGAGTATATACTAGTTAGAATATAATGTTCCTCTGAACTAAAAACGGCATTAGACCGTATCTAGACTACTAGACTACGAACCGGCAATGGCAATCTGATTGGGTAAAGGATAACTCGTAGTCCTTAACACCTTCTCGCTTTCTACTCAATATGAGACTCTTGTTGTATTTGCTCTTAATGTCCAGCATTGTTAATTGCATGCCATAAATCTGTGTGCAGCAGTCGTCGTCAACCTCAAACTCGCTCTGGCAACTGGCAGCTGGCATGGCCAGTTTTTGCCCATTCGTGCTCGCATAACGCATATATAGTCAGTCGTATAGTCGTATATATTTTATAACTCTCCGAACAAAAAAGAAGACAGCAACAATTCAAAGGAGTAGAACAAACACGACACGAAATAACAAACACAGCAATGGCCAGACAGAGAGAGTAACATGTTACATGTAATTAATTTCAAATTATTTATACATGGACGCGTGTTGCCCCGTAAAAACTGAGCCAACAAATGAAATCAACTATGGGAAAACTTTTAGCCAGTCTGGGCTGAGTTGTGTTCGCACTATGCGTTCTGCTCAATTAAAGGCCGACCAAAGGGTCCAGCGCACAAAACAAGACAGCCAATAAAACAAAGCAAATAGTCACAGTCACAGCAGTTTCCTCAAACTCGCCTCCTAGATGCCCTGCACAGAAGGCAAAAACAAGTTGAAAATTGTCCAAGTTGACAGGAATTCATATAGTCCACCCATGCATCGCGACAAGTGAGACGAATTTATTCCATTGAGAAGTTCATCTATGCTAAAGCTTTATCTGCATGTCTCAAGCGCTTTACATCTACTTATACTTATACATCTACTTATAGATATTATAAAAATACAAATTGTATAAGCCATTTTCAAGCATATATGTATTTCCATTGTTGAATTTAGAAGTTTATCTTGAAAGGTGTATCTATGCTGAATCCTTGATCTGCATGTTCTTCAATCTCCTGCGCCTTCCTTGCCTCTTAATTGTAGTTTGTTTGTTGATTGTGAAAAGATTATCTGTCCTTCATATTATTTTTTATGGATATTATAGAATTAAAAATTATTTATAATTCAAATTCATTTAATTTTTCATCTCATATTTAAAAAGTGGTCTTTTTTTTTTTTCTTATGATTTCTTCTATAACCTTTCCAAAGTCCTTTTTATCTGTTTTATCTTCCTTGTATGTTCTGCTATTGTTCTGCTATTTTATTTGCATTTTTTCTGTCTTTATGTAAAACTACATATTCTCGTTTGCAAATCATTCGCACGGGCAAATTGGTAATCATAGGGAAGAACTCCCAAAATTTTTTTTTTTTATTTCGAGCTGTTTTTTATTTTTTTAAATTCTATATTATAATTCTGTTAATTATTTTATTTCCTTCTATATTTTAGTCAGAATATTTCGTTTTCATGTTCTGCTGTTGAGTTACATATTCCGCACATTCTCTAAGTATTTCCGTTGTAATTGTAAGATTGTATTTTCCGACTCCTGCGCTGGCATATTCCCTATATATTACCTGCCTTTATCTGCAACATTACCTCAGCTTAAGCCTTGATTGTGGGCCATGCATGCCCTGCCGCAGCTAATATGCTACGTTCTCGGCTGCCCATGCTGCATCAGCACTCCCTGGTGTAGGGCATAAAATTGTGGAGCGTTACAAGGTCGTAAAGTCGCAAAGAGCAGCGCCTTTTGGCCCTTTGGCTGTGACGAGAGGCCGCAAAGTATTTATTTGTTAACTGGTTTAATGACGCCAGTGCCACGCCTATTCGAGGTGTGTGGGCGGCTCGTAAAATGCGAGCCACGCACTTTAAGCCACAAATGCAATTGCTTTTGCGTGTCTGTCTATCTGTGTGTGTACGTGTGTGTGTGCGTGTAAATCATAGCATTTTGGCTTTAAGCGTTAAACTGCGCAGCATTAACTGCCTTTTCCGCCCAGCAGGACACAGCCTGCTCACAGGTAGGAGCAGCGGAGGGACCCACAGTACACCACAGCACAGCAGCTGCGTTCCAATAAGCACATAATTGAATTCTGATCATAAATTTGCATTATAGCCGTGCCGCGGCGGTTTCTAGAGGCTTCACTGTGCTTTGTTTTGGGCACAGCCAGCGATATAATTTTTGGTATTTTTCGGTTGTTTTTTTTTTTTTTTTTTCCTGCCGCTACAGTTGCTGCTGCTTTGTACGCAGCACGTGGCTTATGGCATAATTTTACCCAAAACGCACATTTCAGCTTTTTGGGCCACGAAAGATACTCGTAAAAACGTGCTGCATGATGAAAAAAAAATTGGAAAAAAACAGAAATCAGCAGCTGGATGAATGGCAGTGCGAAGCAGGCGAACGATTTAGTGGGTTTTGAGGCATTAAATACAGCGATTTATGCGTGAAATATCTAAATAACAAGGGAGACCGGTTATGAGAGATACGAGACTGGGAAAGGTGATGATGGAACTATAGGAAGTAGAGGTCAAGGTAAACGTGGCGGTTGCTTTTGAAGAGAAGATATAATTACTCAGACTTTAGCTGAATTTAAGTAAAAAAGTAAAAGTATTTTTAGAGCTAAATATCAACAATTTATAAGAATATATTACAAAGCCTTAAGGAATTAAAAAAAAAAAAAAGAAACGTACATATATTTCCTTTCTTGAAGCTGCTCTGCCTATTCGCTGGAAATTTGAATCATAATCTTATCCGATTGTATTCAGTTCTTTATCTCACTTTAGCTTTTCAACTCACTCGCTTCACTTATTTTACACTGACAGCATTCGGGTCGAATTGGCAGTTCCACTATCCATCCACATTGATTAAGAGCAAGTGGGTTTTTCTGTTGACAGTGGAAAACTATTTGTTTGACCTTATTTCATTGCACGAAAACAAAGCACACAAGTTTACAGCTTCAGTTGCCAAGGCTCACTGAGAACACAACAAGTTGGCACCTCTGCGAAAACACAGTTTGAGGCACTTTGCATAGTTCTGCAAATACGTAAAATTTGAGTTGAGAGTGCGTCCTTGGCAAGACATTTTGGCAGCTCCACTTGAGTAGGCTTATGCCAGTTGGTGCCACAGATAACCTGTTAAGCAAGTTAGTTTTCAATTATAAGCCGACTCAAGTTGGCAGCTCCACTCGAGCCTGCCAAGAGAAACTATTTAAACAAGTTGGCAGTCTCTCTCAACTGCAGCTGCAGAGGAGGAGCGAACGCATTGTCAGCTGCACTTAAGTCTGCTCAATAATGGAATACGTAGACCATGTTGACAGTTGCACTTAGAACTCGACTCGACAGCTGTTAAATTTGTCTAAAAACAAAACTAGCTGACAGGCTACACTGAAAAAAGCAAATTAGCCGATAATATTGCTGCTGAATGTAATTGAGTAATCCACATTTAGCTGAAAATTTCTACTCCTCTCCGCTTGGCTTTTAACTGTCCTGGTGCGACTCCTTCTGCCACCCCTTCTCTCAACTCAAAATGCCCTTGCCCTTTTATAAATATATATTCAATGTGATGTTTCTATTCGTTGATTGTTATTCAAATATGCAAATGTCCCACGGTTTCCTCTCCGAGGCATATTGAGCAGCTGCCTATTCCCAAAAGAAACAAACACACTTTTCTTATTTGTTATTTTTGACTACATTTGCAGCCATGTTCGACAGATGCTTGCCGCATTTTATTGGCCCATATCCATCTACATGTATTTATGCTATATTTATACTAATTGTTTATCAATTTCTTGACTTGCGGCCAAAACACGCAGCATTTATACATATTTTATGCGAGAGTCAATCAATATATTACATGTAACTATATACATATGTATATGTGTGTGTGTGTGTGTGTATCTATGGCCATTTAGGGGGCGTGTCCATGCATTTCGCATTGATTGTTTTCAATATCGCACAACAAATGAGCCTGTCAAAAATTAATCACTTGCACTTAGTAGTAGGCACACACGCACATATACATGCTCATACACATGCATACATACGCACACACCGAGTCAATGCCTGTTACACGCATTTATAATTGAATTTGGCTTTTGTTGTTGCCATTGTTGTTGCTATTGTTGTTGTTGTTGTTGTTGTTTTGACGCTGTCTGTCCACGTTGGCAGCTCTGGCAATCGATGGGTCGCTAGGTTTCTGCTATGCGCTCCGCCGTACCCTCCCCTTCCCTGCCCTGCTGTGTCCTGGCCGTTGCCAACTGGCAGTCGACTGAAAGCACGCAATTTATTTTCATTTCTCTAATAGACTTATTAAGAAACACACAAACAAATACACACACACACACAAATACCTATACAGCAACTGCCTGCCAATACGCGTGTGTTTCGTGATAAATTATTTGTAATTTATTAATTTATTTATTAATTTCAGCCTCTGTTTTGTTTTGTCTGTCTGCTCCACTGACTATCTCTCTTTCTCTCTCTCTCCCTCTCTATCAATCTATATCGCTCACTTCCTATATATTATCTATAGGTATATATACAAATAAGTAGAGTATGTATATGTGTGCTCGCATGGAACTCTGTTCTTCAAAATATTCCCGAAAAGCAGCTTAGTCTTAGGAAACCACAAAAGAGCTATTACAAGCTGCAGGGAAATATATGAATATATGGAAATAAACTAGCTGTATAAGTATATAAATATATGTATACCCATACACAATGTACATATATACAGCATATATTATATATACATATACAATATTCATACTATATTTTTAATTCTATTAAATTGAATTTTCTTAATTATAAATGATGTTTTAATACACATATTCTCAGCATTATTTATTATTTGAAAATTCGATTTGATGGAATATAAGATATACTAAAATCGGCAATGAGCCTACCTCAAGCTATTGTAATATTTATGCTATTCAATAAATTCTCTCAACGTAGCAGAATTAAATGTTGAACAAATTAATTTCTTCAAGTATTTTATTGCTTGGCAAACTTGATGTTGTCTCTAGAGTATCCTGAATAGGGTTTGGCTATTTGTATGTCGGGTTGCTTGTCCGCTTGGCTTTAACTTTCTGCCTTATTTCGTTGGCTCATTAATAAGGTCAGCAACAAGACGGAGGTGTTATGCCCGGTCCATGCTGTCTTAACTTGTTTTGCTTGTTTTCATTTTTATTGCATGCCAGCAGGCGTTTAATGGTCCTCGAGCATGCGAGTCGCCGGTTGTCAGGCTTGTGTTGACAATATAAATGGATTTCCAATGATTTATTGTTGCATTAGAACGCATTAGGCAAAGACTGCCAGGAGGAGCAACAGCAGCAGTAGCAGCAGCCAGTGGGAGGGAGGCGTGCGGGTAGATGGGTTTCGCCTCCTCCGCAGCGCTTGCAGACATTTGTTTCAGTGTGCAGTCACTGGAAATGCATAAAAATGAGTCATAAGTTTAAAAATTTATAAAAGTGCGCTAGCGCATAACGGCCAGACAACTGGGGGCAAAAAGTAGGCGTGGCTCCATGCCATTTGCCTTACTAGATTCTCTCCGGCAACATTTTACTGCCCAGTCAGTCAGACGAGCAGCAGCAGCAGGAGCAGCATTATCAAATGTCTACGACAAGCAAAAAAAAAAAAAAATTAAATTAAATTGTACTGAGTAGTCAGAGGGGCGGAGGAGAAGAAGGAGGAGAAAGCAAGGCAGATTGTAATAGAAGATGAGAGTTT
Source organism: Drosophila navojoa (assembly GCF_054131105.1). NCBI lineage: Eukaryota > Metazoa > Arthropoda > Insecta > Diptera > Drosophilidae > Drosophila > Drosophila navojoa. The sequence continues at coordinate 27,963,124 of NC_142891.1, read as the reverse complement.
GCTGCATTTCTATATATGTTAAAATCGTCTTCGACAGGCGCATGGCCTGGACAGCGAAATTGAAACTCTGGCATCTAAGAAGACGACGACCAGACCAGCATCCGGACAGCCGCTTCGTAATGCAAACTTAATAAGATGTAAGCCACCTTCTCACTCTCTCGCTCTTCTCTCTGACTCTCTCTCGCTCGCACACTGTGCTGCATGTCGCCTGTCAGTGGATACACATGCAACTATCACGAATGCACTGACAGTTAGACAAACTGTGTAGCAGCAGAAGAAGCCATTGCCATACATACATCCACTTTCGTCAGCTTGGCCGTCAGTTATCACACAGAGCTAGAGAGAGCGGAAGAGGAGAGGGAGATACTGACTGACTGACAGACAGCCAGACAGAGGGAGACAGGGCCATAGTGAGCGAGTCAGCAAAATTTGTTACCCCTGCCAAGCTCTTGCCCTATAACTGTAATCAGTAAACATTTTATGGTCGCAACTGTACTGCATTTTGTATTAGACAACATGATGTGGGTACTGCATCAAATATATATATTTCAAATATATATATGTATATACAGCGCGCAGTGTGAACGCGCTTTAAGCTTGCCTCTGGCTAGACGAATGCATCAAATCTTTTTCGAAATGAAAAAAAGCATCATTGCATCTGTAAGGTAGACGATCTTCAAGATCATTATGAAGTACTTCTAGCCTTAGCATCATACATATGTAGAGCTGCTATATATGAGAGGTCTGTTTTACATCGGCTTCACTTGCAATTACTTATTCGATGATCGGCTTTGAGCACAGTCTAATTAAAGCCAAGTGTCCCATGTCTGTTAAGCATAGTACATGAAATATATTTAGCTATTGTTTGCTGAATAGCCGCCGCATTCAATAGCGAGTCCCTTTCGCCACTTTAACACACATGAAAGCCAACTCCTGTTTATGAGCCACTCGAATTCAGCTCACATTGTGCTAAGTTCTACATCTATTGTAAATCGCCTCATGCCCCATCTTCGCTTATTCACAATCAATTTGGTCGCAGACATAACTATTAACTGCTATCATTAGGGACTACTTGGGCAGTCCTTGAGGCCCACTCACTCACTCGACTCCTCCATTGTGCTGCAAACGAAGTGCTCGCCCAAGTGCAGTATAAGATGTGTAGTATATACATATCTCTTTGCTCTCGCCCAGGAGGAGTTGGAAGCGACAGCAATTAGGCAAACGTTGGCCCTTCATTAGGCCGATCAATGGGCTGCTTGATGTCACGCCTAGACAGCAGATAAGGACAGGCAGATTAAGAGACACTGACTGAGATAGACAGCGAGAGAGAGAGAGAGAGAGAGAGAGAGAGAGAGAAAGAGAGATGGAGAGAGTGTGCTCGCAGGAAGTGTTGACTGCCCACAAATGTCTGTCTGGCGTCTTGCGGATGCAACTTTGTTATATCTTCTCCTTATGCTCCATCTCCCTCTCTGTTGGTTTGTCTCTCCCTTTTTTTGTCGTGCCTGCGGCTTTATTGTTGGCATTGTCTAACATCTTCAGCCAGTTGCCTTTTTTCCGGCAGCAACCACTAAAAAAAACAGCAAAGAAAAAAAAACTGCTTATTTACTCTGCTGCCACAGGCGACTCTTCTCACTCTATCCGACAGCTTCCTCTATCTCTTTCTTTACGTGTGTGTGTGTGTGTGTGTGTGTGTGTGTGTGTGTGTGTGTGTGTGTACTTAACACAATAAACACTCAATTTTGAAGCATGTTTTGTTTGGAATTTGTCACAGATACTTCTTTGGGTTTGAAACTTTGCTAAGCTGGCAGCGTTTCTGTTTGCTCAAGAGGCTTCGACGAGGCCTATAAATACATTTGAACAGCGCGACAATTGTTGACTGCGCTGGCTCGGTTTGGCTTGGCTGGCTTTGATTTCTTTTCAATTGCTGGTCCCAGAAAGTTTTCTGCATAATCGGACCACAGAAAAGTTGCCGCCAAGTTTGCGAGTGAATAGAAAGCATGTTTAAACAGCAAATGGCTTCCACCACTCAGCAGCCAAGGAAATGTCAAGCGAGCGTATTACATGTGCCAAGGACAAGAGTGTAACAATTACAAGTGTATAATCCATTTGTCATTAAGCAGAGTACATTCCCCTTGCTGAGCATCATTTTTGTTTCAGGCATGTACAAATATTTTATCAATTAACTTGGCTCAACACCTTGGCAACTTTTTGATTTAATGCCGCATTGTTCGCCTGGAATTTGTCTTTCACAAATTACAATCCATACTTTTGCCACTTCAGCTATTTAATAATTTAGCAATGGCAACAACTCGATGCAAATGTCTTAAGAGTCCAGCTAATGCTCTCAGATGCTGACTTGAGGCAAAAATGGCGTTTCTAGCCAAGTTGCCACTCAAGTCGAGGCAGCCAGCCGCCACCGACCCTTGCCACAAGCTCTGTTCGAGTGGTAAAAAAGGGCGCCTCTTATCAATCTTAAAAATGCATGAATAATTAAAATATGTAAATTTACTTGTGGCTAGTTGCTGGCTGCCTTAAAGGCACAGCTCGGCCAGCCCAGCTCTGGAATGGGAACCGCCACTAGGACGAAGACCCAAACCCAAGCCCAAGCCCAAGCCCAAAGTCAGAAAGTCACAAAGTCTCTTTAAACTGACTTCAGAGCAATTTTTGTTGCTGTTGCGTTTGCTGTTGATGTAGTTGTTGCCTTTCGCTTTCGGCGTCTCTAAAATATTTGCCAACACAACGAAGTCAGCTCGAGCATAAAGGAATGCCTTTGGTATAATACGTAAAGCCGATTACGAAATGCTCTTACAGCTGCGGTGCTCGATGTTTGTCTACATATAACTATGTCGCTTTTTTTCAGTGCATTAAAATTATCTTGAAATTTAATTACTCAGCTATTTGGGTGCAAAATGTTCTACTGCAACTCAATGATAGATTTAGTGATGATGGCATGATTTATCGATTATTCGATTAATTTTAACCATAATCACCAAAATCAAGAAAAGAGGAACACAATGAGCACTACAAAACTATATGAAAAAATCATTTGAATTATCATTAATCAATTATATTACGGCGAATCATTGAAATTAAGATTCGAGTAGCTTATGATTCAATAATCGATGAATCAATTTTATTTGGTATCCCTAGGTATAACAGGCCACAGCGAATGATTCATTATCACCTGAATGGAATACTTAAACTTATTCCATAAATGCTATATTATAATTCTTGTAGACTTATACTCATAGTGCTTTATCAATGTTTTGTTGATATATTTCTTATCTTCAACTCAGCAATGCTGAGTTTTTATATATCGATTCTTTTTCTGCTCTATATAGAGCTATTTTTTTTTAAATATATATAGCATCCATAAATTGTCCGTTAATTTTGCCAATTATATAATAAATAAACTAGAATAATGGGTTTCTATTCGCATCTATGTTTTAAAGCTAGCCAGCAAATGTGTGAATCGCCGTCGGTAGGGTATTGCAAGCATTTCCCTCCACCTCTGTGCGAGCCTTCTGGCAAGCCTGGGTAAACAGCATATTTATCAGAGTAAAACTGTAAGAAAAAAAAAATGCGGCGTGAAAATGCGCCTTTCAAAGTGACTCAATAATGCAAACACCTGGCACCTGGGCGTATGCTTTGTACAACTGGCTCTCCGCCTGCCCAACTCTGCCCCTTGGCCTTCGGCTGTTTATTGTGCGACTGGTGGGGGTCAGTGGCATCTAAAAGCAGACAACATGCAAATAAAGCGCTTTATGTGCCGTCGCTTTTGTGCCGTCTAATGATGTTTATCGCCGCCAAGACAGTCTATCGAGGGGTGTGTGTGTGTGTTTGTGTGTGAGTGAGTGTGTTTGATCCCAATAAAACGAAATGAAAGCAAAGTGTGACCAGGTGCAGGCACTCGACACAAGTCAAGAGACGACTTAGCTAATTCATTAAAAGCGACAGGATTGGCTGTCTGCCTCCCTCACCCTCAGTCTGTCTCTTTCTCGCTCTCACCTTGCTACATCGTGATGTCTGCTGCTGCTGCTGCATACATTGTTCGCACATTTTCCAACACTTTTCGCAGCAGCCCCCACCAACTAGCAGCAGCTTAATTGAAATGCATGAAAAGCCACATGAATTTGGCAGTCAACGACAGCAGCAGCCGTTTCTTTCTCTTTGTCTCTCTCTCTCTCTCTCTCGTCATCTCTCTCACTCGCACGCTCTATGGCCGCTTGGCTTTATAATAAATGCACACGCACACACAACACGCACTGACGCGTTGCGTTTGGTCAGCGATGCGTTGGCTGCTGTCTGCACTACCTCTCTCACTCTCTCTCTTTGTCTCCCTCTTGTCGCTTGACGCCTTCTCGTAATGCTGTAAATGAAGTGTTCGCCAGTTGGCCAGGCTCTGTCCTTCGCTTTTAGAATTTTTCATTGCATTTTCAAAATTGGCAACGCATAGTCAACAACAACAACAACAACAGCAACAACAATGTCCCCAACGGCTAGTCACTAAAAACAACAACAACATCAAAATCAACAACTTTAGTCTTTAACTGAAATGTCGTTAAACCAGCGTGTGGTATTGTTGTAGTTGTGGTAGCTTTTGCTGGCTGGCTTTATCGATGGTGTCAATGTTGGCCGTGCTGCATGTGGCCCGCATCTGAGAGCCGCTGAAAAAGTGCATATTTTTAGTTTAGAACAATGGCAAATATTTGCACAAGCATAATACTTGAATAGCGCTTAAAAAGGAGATGCAAGCAAATAAAAATAATACTATGCACGCTTTAAAGCAAAACTGTAAAGTATTCACATATAGAAAGAATATGATGCAAAATAAAGCAGATACATATATATGGTATATTTCAAAATTTACTCTTGCTATTCTATTATTTTCATGAAATAATATTGCTAATCGCTTATACGTTTTAAGATATTTGCCTTGAAAAGTCTTACTATAACTTAAAGAAGCAATAAAGAATGTCTTCGCTACTAATAGTATTTCTTCAGCAATTCATAATAAATTATTTTTAGTTCAAAAATATAATTAGAACATTCATCATATTAAACCAAAATGTCGTAGGCTGCTATGAACCATAGTCGTATTAAAAAGTATTGCCTAGCACAGGGCGCAAGATGTTCATGCAAGATTCTTATAATTCCCAAACGGTTTTAGTTGGTCGCATAAGGTAACGCTAGGTCTATGCTGAATTAAGCATACTTACCTGGCGTAGAGGTTAACCGTGATCACGAAGGCGGTTCCTCCGGAGTGAGGCTTGGTCATTGCACTTTCGGCTGAGTTGACCTCTGCGATTATTCCTAATGTGAATAACTCGTGCGTGTAATTTTTGGTAGCCGGGAATGGCGTTCGCGCCGTCCCGACATTAATAATTGTTGGAGTGTGAATCGAATGGAAGGAGCTAAAGCAAGTAGTGAATCATCTGATTTGCAAGTGTAGGAAAAGTGTTGAACTCAGTTTATAGAAATATAGCGTATTGCAATTTACGGCTAGTGATGACAAAAAATATTAAATGTTGATATGCTGAAGCATGTTGGTTGGGCTTTAGCAAAAATTCGATTGTTTTTCAAACGATCGGCACTGTGTTTCTGCATCACTAATTAGTGTCTCAAAAAAAGATTAAATATTAATGTTAATATGTATTCCATCTCTTTCGCTCTCACTCTTAATACTGAACCAAGGGAAAAATGTATTTAATAATTCAAAGCTTTGAATGATTGGTAAACCACTTTTTATATATCACTTTGCACAGAGCTTAAATTAGTCAAAAAATAAAAATGCACTTCAAATCGTACTCGTTTGACCCTTTCCCTCCGCGACGCCCCATAAAGTTTTATAATAGAACATATATTTTATGATGAAACTGTTGTATATTCCATATATGTGGGTGTGTATTTTACATGGGTTTACGATTCCACTAAAATTTTATAACCCTTTTGCCCTGGTGAAAAAATCTGGTATTTCTCCCTCCATCCCCTACTCTGTTTCTCTCTCTCTTTCTGTCTAGCAATGCAACTTCATATTTACGTTCAGCTTTTGTACTTTGTATGTTGTTTGTTCGTCTGTCTGTCTGTTTGTCATATTCTCTTGTATCCCACAACAAAACCAACCACACACACACACGCATGCAGACGCGCACACACACTGGCTAAACAAGCAGAATACACTTTTGTGCATTTGTTTAATAAAAAGTTTTATTTGTTAATTTTGACACAGTTTTCAGTCAGGTTTGTTATTGTTGTTGTTTTTCGCTATGCAGTTGGAAAGCAGCGACACTGCAATAATAAATAAAGCGTCCGAAAAAGAAAATCCCAACGAAAGAGGGGGCATGGCATTGGACAGAGGCAGGAAAAACGGCTGCAAATGCCAACACTGAGAGACTCTAACGGATAAAAGAGAACGCTGAGAGCCGACGTCAAATGTCAACATCAATGTTATTGTTGTTGTTGTTGGTGTGGCTGATGTTGCCATTGTTGCGCTTCTTCTTCTTGTTTTTGCATTTATGCATATGTATATATGCAGTGTGTGTGCATTATAGTGCATACATATGCGGAGTTGCGTTTTTTGTCCCTCTGTTAAATTTTAATTTCACGCTGAAAACACAAACACACAACAACGAAAATCAGTCTGTTGGTAAGAAAATGCTCTGGATAAGGGGTTGAAGGAATGCAGGAGATGAGCGAGATGGAGGAGAGTGAGAGAGGAGGGACAGAACTGACAGAGAGCTGCAGCTAGCTCGTGTGCTGTTTATTGTAGATGTTGCATCTGTTAAATGTTTTTAGCGCAAATGAAAACAATAATAATAACAACAAGTCGAATCAAAAGAATGAACTCAACGAATTTGCATACTCTCCAAGAGCTGATAACTGCGAAAAATAGAGATCGAAACGCAGCTAAATACGAAATGCTAGACTAACGATTGGGGATTTGAATTTATTTAATTATTGTATTAATATTATTTAGATATTAAACCACTGGCGTCACTGAAATAGATCAATTTTACGCTGTATATATAGAGAATCGTTAACGATAGCTAAGATTGTTATAAATATAAAGAAAATTCCATCAAGCTGCCACTTACAAGTCTTGATTAACCAGACTAATATCATAAATATGCAGGCTGTTCTGACATTGAACGCTGTCATTGAAATACAAACTGTTAATAATAAATAAATAATTAATTAATTATCAATCATGTTGCTATTACTTTTAGTATAGCTCAATTAACTTAAAAGACTTAAGGGATTTTGTGCCTTGCACATTTTCAGCATTAGAATAGATGTATTCTAGGTTATAAATTCTTATTCGATTCAGACAATCTGCGTAGTGAGAAATTGTGCAAATTATGAAAGTTTTGCGGATTTAAGCTCGCATTATTATATAATTTGCATATGGCTGATCGATGCGAGATATTTATGTGATTTACATAGCTTATTAAATAGTTGGCATACCCTATGGCGCCCACAGCTGTGCCCCTCGGGGTGCGGCTGAGCGTGGGAGCGCTAACAGCATCCGGCAGATGTGCAATGCCAGCTGCCGGAGTTGGCTGTTAAAAGCGACGACGTGGGCGTGGCTGGGGGGCTGGTGTGCAGGACGCCGCTGTTGCCTGGCTGCTTGGCTGGTGGATTTAATTGGAAAATGTAAATGAGCTTTGTTCATTTGAAAGATGCAGTCGAGAAGAGTGGAAACAGCCGCCACTTGGCTGGCAGTTGTGGATTTGCTTTAAACTGTGCCCCGCCCACTGCCCAAACAATGCGGATGGGAATGCGAATGCAGCAGCGACTACGAATGTGAATGCCAAGCCCTTAAAGTGTGCCGCACAAAAGAAATTGTCACAAGGGAAAATGCTGACCCCCGCTCACACACACACACACACACACACACACACACACACACACACACACACACACACACACACACACACACGTGTGTGGTGAACGCCATTGTTTGACTTACAAAATGGTGTAGAAAGCGGCAACAAAAGCAGCCAAGCAACGAGGCAAGCTTTTAAAGAAAAAAAAAATATATATATATATACAAATGTATATGTACATATGTATGTATATATAAAAAACGCCAACTTCCGCTTATAAGAGCTTCATGTAAAACAATACTTTGTGTGTGTATGGTGTGTGGGTGGGCTAGTATTTGTGGGTGCCCGTGTATATTTGTGGCATATTGTTTTTGAAAAACTCCAATAGCTGCGCTAGCAAACTCTTCACATGGCCCACACACTAACACACACACACACATTTATTGTTATTTTTCACTATGCAACATAATTTTTAAATCCGGTTCTTTGTACTATGTTTTTTTTTTTTAGCTATACAACATTTACTAAATTTTCTGTTTTGTTCTTTTCTCGTTGCAGGCGATAAAACACCCGCAGGCTTTCCGGTTATAACGCAGGGCCCGGGCACACGCGTCATCGAGGTGGGCCACACCGTCCAAATGCAATGCAAAGCCATTGGCAATCCGCCGCCCACCATCTACTGGATCATCAACCAGACCAAGGTGGACATGACCAATCCTCGATATGTCATTAACAATGGTAAGTCGAACAGTTCTATAAGAGCATTAAACAAGAATTAAAACTGATTAGATTACACCTGCAAACTTTTTGCTGCAGAAGGAAAAATAAACTGAAAGAAATAATAAAATGAAGCAGGGAACTAATAAGAAAAAGTTTATTCGAGCTGAATGAGAGATTGAGACATAAATTAAACTGCAATAATTCAAATAGTTTCACAAAATAAAATAATCAAAAAAAATAAATAAAATAAAAAAATGCTTGCAACCAATTCGGTGAATTTTCAAAAATTACATACATACATAAGATGGTAGTCTTAGTGTATAAAATAATTAGTGTATGCTCACAACTATTCACTTTAATTAGGCATACAAATTAAACCACGCACGCAAATTTAGATCTTTTTGGTTCAAAAGTTTGTTCTTAATAAATAAAATAAAGCAACAGATAAAAATTACAGGGCTTCGAAGAGTTATGCTCTCTATAAAATTCCGTATTCCTTCTTTTGGAATTATTTTTTCGTTGCTCATTTTGGTCTGGACTTCATCATACTGTCCATTTGGATGCTTCGAAGAGCTTACTTACGCTTCCTATGCTAAAACAGGAGAGTGCGATTACAAGCATGCTATAACAAATTTATTTTTTGACGCTCTTCTTCATTTCTCGAACATTTTTTATTATATATTAATATATACCTAAAATAATTTCTAAAGTATATCAATTTATTAATTACTCGCTTGTAGTTTTTGCCATTTGGCGTGAATTCATTTTTATGCCAGTTATGGCCGTTATAAACTGCCCCAACCTTTTCTATTCTAAAAACAGAACTTGCTTATTCGCTCCCGTATGTCATATGTATATATTCGTTTTCGGCCATCTCTTTGATGTGTTTAGAAGGAGTGCGTGAAAAAAAGGGATTCCGTTGCCAGGATATTTTTCAAGTTATTTTTCGCTGTAGAGCGACTTCATTTATTTAAATTCTAGCCTCGGCCTCCACATTTTTTGCCTGCCCTCGCACTCCCTCTATCTCTTTCATTCACTCTCTCCAACTTTTTTTAGTATTTTGCGCTTACGCTCATTTGAATTTCTTAGGAGTTTACTTATGCCTGGGCGCATTTTGTGTCACAAGTTTTTCGGCGCTTAGTTAACGTTTGACTTTTGGCAGCTGCTGCGTACCTGAGCCTCCGATTCGCCCTCTCTATCTCTCTCTCTCTGTTGCTCTCTCTAAGCTGGCTGCCAATGGCAAAGTTGGTCCTTTAAGGCGATTCCAGGAGCTGTTCAGCCCTCGGTGCCAGGGCAGCTGCGGCTGTTTTATGAGCCAGCTAGTTGAGATCTTATTAGGTAGAAAACTTTACGAATGTCAACAGAATGTCGCCAGGACCTTTAATCAGGCGACGCTTCAGGTTTCAGTTCTCTCTCTCTCTCTCTCTCTCCCTCTCTCTCTCTCTCTCTCGGGGCAGGTATTTCTAATTACGACGGCCGGCGCTCTCGATAAAGCGGACACATCAAACGGCATTGAAAAACTAACAAAGCTGTCAACGGCAGCCACTGCATGGACGCTCATTAGAAGCGCAAATATTGGCATTAATATTGACATTAATATGCATTAAAGAGAGTCCTTTTAAAATGACATCAATGGCCGCGACTGACGCTCTGACAGCCTCGATAACAATGATTGTATTTGCAAGCAGGGGCAGCAGAAGGGTGGGCGTGGCCTAACTCTTCGCGTTTTAATTGCAAATGCTCTTGACAGCGCGTCCAACCGATCAGAGTCCAACTGCTGGCCCTGACCCGGACACGGCGCCACAGCCGGAAGCCGAGCTCCGGATAGGTCCGGTCTGCGGCAGCCGCTTTAACAATTCAAAACGTGTTGGGCATAGTAAAAATTGTAGGGGGTGGAGGAGTATGGGGCTGCAGTGGCCCGTCGGCGCAAACCTGGCCGCAATGCTAATGAAATGGACGCTCGCTTAATGACAGCCCACTAAACAATTGACTCGTCGTCGACACGCAGAATCCCTCGGCCAGCTTTCACCAAAAGCTAAATACCCTGATATGGCAGCTGAATAGGTCGACTAAGCAGACGTTTCAGTAAGTGGACCGGTAAACTAATTGTTGAATTAGTATTAGAATAGTTTTCGTACCTAATCGCTTTATTCCTTCTTCTAGAAGGATTCTATTCTACTGTTCTCTGGTCTCTTCCACTATCCAAATATATAATATTCTTTTTATTGTTCTTCATTTAAGTAATCTTTTTCATTTCCCAACATTTTATCTTCTTTCTCATATGAGAAAGTGTAGAAAGAAATATTTCTTTAATTATCAAGTTGATCTTTTAGCTCTGGGGAATCGACTAAATCTAGATGTCGTAGAGTCCTCTACCAGATTCGTATAGCTATCATCCATATCTCTTCTTCTGTTCTTCATTTACCTAATCGTTGTCATTTCACAGAATTCCCCTCTATCCTTCTCTTGTAGTTTTTTTTTCAACTGCCTCTGCTTATTCATATGAGCAATTCTTAGAATATTCTGTCACTCATCTAGTTCATTTCTGTAGCCTAGAGGTTTTCAAAACTTCGAAGATAGATTATCCGAATGGCAGCGAGTCGTGACAACTCTTCATTATCAATTGATATACCCTACATCCATGGGCAGTTGCAATTACCCACTAAGAACTAACCACTTTCTTTTAGTGGCCGTAGCGCATTACAAATTAAAAACTGTTGCAAAAATTTCCCCAAGGTAAAATAATTTTTTATGGTATTAGTAGAGTATGTTCCGCTCGCCGTTGCGGTTCTTGTTGTTGTTGTTATTCGTATTTCTATTTCAGCCGAAACAGAAAATTTTCGTTTTTCGCCTTTGTATTCATTTATTTTTCTTTTCCATTTTTTTCTTTCGACTAATTTAGCGTAACACGAACAAAAGTGTCCGTGGGACGTTGCGGGTTAAATTAGTTTTACGTGGGCCGCTCAACTTTTGCCCACAGACGTTTGATAGCAGGTGGGCGGGCGTTGTTGGCTAGGAGATAGCTGGGCTTTTGGCTGGTCGCCTGGTGGTTGCCTGGTTGCCATCTTTGGCACGTTAAACGAAACGTAAAAATGTTTCCGCCAGCTAAATATCCTTTTGGGCGCCCTTAAGCTCTCTAAGTGGCGCCTTCTGCTGACACACACACACGTATACACATCTATATATATTCAGGCAACCTGCTTTTGTCTTAAATTACGCTTTAAATTTATGAAAATGAAATAAATTTATGCTTGAGGCGCGGACGAGTTGGATTTTTGCTTCTCTTGCTCTTGCTCAGCTCTGACCTGCATAGGAATGACGGGCCAGCGGGAATATCGTCTATACATATATAATATATATACGTATCTTTGATAATAAGTTATGCAAGTCATGTGCCATTTTATTCAATTAGCACTTTATGGTCCTTTATTTCGCAAACCACTCCGTCCGCCGCAAACCCGACAAACCCCTATCCGAAGCCGAACAGCTTGAGGGCGCCTTGATTTTTCGGTTATACGGCCGTCGCCTGCTAATTAGGGCCCTCGGGAGGGGTACGTGAGTTATCAAAATGAAAAGTATGTAACTTGCCCCTCTCCCGCTTCGCTCTTCCCCCTACCCAGTCGACTCAGTGTCTCTGTGCTTTGTGCTTGCTGCTTCATAATTAAATTAGAACTTTATTATTTTAATAAAACCCCACGGGCTGCCTTCACTTGGTTTTGCCTTTGCCATGTTCTCTGTTGTCTTTGTCATAGTTGCAATCATTTTACGCCTTCGGTCACGCCCCATTTGCTTTAAGACTCGTTAATATGATTACTGCGGATCCTTTTTCTCAGACGGTTAATGCATACGCAATGTGAAAGGCAATTATTAATTGTCCCAAGCCTTGGCACAAAGCACAGAGAGAGAGAGAGAGAGATAAAACCGAAATTGAAGGAATGAATATCATTCGAGGCAACAACTCTCGGGGGAAGCGTGTTTTTAAATCTATCAGCTGTCAGTGAAACCAAAAAAGGGAATGATAAGAGAGGGAGATTGGGAGGGGCAAAACACTCTCTGAAGTCAATTTCCGATTGCGCTGATTGATAATTTCGAATCGAATATAAAAATTTATAACAATTGCGCGCCATTTGCATTGCTGAGCACTCAATGGCAGTTTTTAGAGCCAAGTCCCTTAACAAAAGTCCCTGCAAAAGGGGTATAAACTACTGAGTGGATCTGCATCGGGTTTGTCACTTCTTTCTATGCTCTAGGAAATGACATCGGTCGCGCTTCAATGCGCAAATACGTTTATAAATATTTTATTTAAAATTACTTCGGGGCATTGCCGCATTGCCGTTGATAGTTAATTTTGTCCATGCTCTGGCAGAGGCTCGTCTGCACGCGGCCAGTCGAGCAGCAGTCCCACAGACAGACAGACGGACGGACAGACCAAAGTCCGATAATAATATTGAGCATAATACCTTTATTTTTTTCAATGGCCCGCCAAATAGTCCCAGAGGGCATTTGCTCAATAAAAAAAGACAACAACAACAGTAATAATATTGAGAAAGCCAGGCACCTCAACTGTGCCTGTGTTGTGTTGACCATGTTCCACTCCAGATCCCAATGCCCCTCCCGCTCCAGTTGCAGCTGTTTCTTCCTATTCTTTTTAGAAGGGTTCGATGCGTCTGGGGAAATTACTTTATAACCGAAGTGCTGGGCGGGGGCTATGGGCTGTGAGCTGCGGGCTGCGGGCTGCTTATTGTGAAAACAACACGAGAGGCAGAAGTAAAAGAGGCAAGAAAAAAAGCGAAGGAAAGGGTGAGCAAAGGTATAGCGAATATTTTTCAAATACCATAATTTGGCTTTTAAGCAAAAGAGGCTTATCAGAAATTGGTTTTGCTTGGCCAATTGTCTTAATGGCCAGCACGTGGAATGGCCAATAAGCTTACGGGGCTCGCAGAGAGCAGCTAGCACGGAGTAATACCTTGTCACGGGGCTTTCTCTTCCACGAAATGAATGCGACAAGTGGCAAGTCGCAAGCACTTAATGATTTGTATGACAAGCCAGGGAATTGAGAGGGAGAGTCCTTAACTGGAGCGCAAAGTGGAATTACTTCAGATGAAGCACGGCAGCAAATGGAGGCTGTTGGCAAGGGTTGAGATGCAGAAAGAAAACATTCGCATAGGCTAAATAATTGAGAGATATAATGCACAAGTTAAAGCCACTGTGAAACATTAGGGGTAGTCTTGCGAATGTTATGAGATTTGATAGCAGTCGCTTAGGGGGAGAGAGAGACCCATATATAAAAGAAAGTTAAAGTCGAAATATTAATATAATATTATTTTCCAATCCCCAGGTGTGTAAGGAAGAATACAAAATATACCGTTGCGGCTGCTATAACTCTTGTTTCAATATTAATTATTTATATAATAAATATAAATGAAATATTGTTGCTCACGCTAATAGTTTCTATATGAATAAAATTTAGTTCTTATATACAGAAAGCAAAACTAACATATGAATAGAAATATCAAAGTAAATTTTGTTGCTCTTCTTATGAGTTTCAACAGTTTTTATGCATCAATTAGTCTATTTAGGGAAATATAAAATGTAAATTGTTTTTCTGTGTTTACTCTGATTAAACGCCTTTGTTTATTCCACATAAATTTCAATGAATTTCGCTCTTGACTGTTTACCCTGATTACATGGATCTATTTTAGGCTACTACCCTGTCTCGGAGGTAGTTAACTGTTAAATCCTAACAACGTCGATTCAATGTTAAGTACGTAATGCCCATGTCGTAAGCTTCTATGGAACTATTTCAGCTTTATGTTTGGCCATTGTCGTAAAAGAATACACCTTGTCGCAGTCTCTTCACTCTGACCATTTGTTGTGCACACACGCACCCACCTCTATTGCCGCCTCCCTCTCCCTCGCGTCCTATCTTCTGTCTGCATTGTTTTTGGCATTTTTATGTGCTCTTTCTTGTTCAAGTCGCTGTTAAACTTCAACTACAAAGCTTATGGCCACAGCTGTGCAGCCTCTTTAAAACAGGCGCAGACCCTGGCATCCTCCTCTCCACTCTCCAGTCCCCACTTACACTAGCAGACCCGTCAAAAATAACCATGCGACTATAACTTTAATTGCTATGCCCATCACTACAGGCCACGCCCCCTTTTGGACTGGCTGGCCCACTTGTCGTGGCCAGGCGCCCTCCTTTGGGACGCTCGTTCGCAATTATTTACTTGAGCTGTAAAAGTGTAGTTAAGACCAAGTCAACTTGAAAGCATTTGAGAAAGTTTAATGCTTAAATTATGAGCTCTACCCCCACCCCGTCTACTCCGCCGTGTTCCCTCTCTCTCTCTCTCTCACTGCCAACTCCTTCCTTCTCGTCTCGTTCCAGTTGACAGTCACTTTTGTTGAAAATGAGACAGTAATTGGCCAAAAATGTGCATGACTCTGAGCACTTGGCACTTGGCACTTGCCAAGGGTTGGCCACCGACCAACGGGACAAGGGGGCGTGCCGGGGATGTTGCTTCGAGGCGAGGCTAGTCAAGTTTTTCTGGCGATCAGTCGCCTAACTGCAAAATTGAAAACTTTCAACGACTATTTTCAGCTACTCCCCTCTCACTCACTTCCACCCTCTCGTTCTCTTTCTTGTCTGTCTCATATTGTGGCCCAAAGATGTGGACTACTTAAATTAAAGCATAATTTAATTAATAATCCCATTTGGCCACGCGCTGTGTGCCACACTCCTTAGCGGCTGTGGGATTCAGCCAGGCGATAACTTTTGCCTCTCCTTCAATCTCCCCGCTCCACTCTGTGTGCGTGCGTGTGTGTGTGGCAACGGAAGTTGCAAAATATGAAAATGACTGCGCAAGCGGAAGTGCAGTTGTGGCATGCCACATGTGTGCCGTGTAGCCATAGTCATATCCACAGCTGAATAGGGCGGGGCAGAGACAGTTGAAAGCGGGATTAGGGCGCAGCCAAACACATTCAGGCTGGGGCACAGGACCTCATCGTACGTATTGGCAGGAGGCGGCATTGTCTCGCCGCTGTTGTTAATGGCAACACGGCCACAAAAGACGACAAACCAGTCAGAGTTCTGCTCCCGCCTCCTGCTGCCGTCGGCCTGTGCAGCCCAGGCAGGCGGCCTGCTCTTCTGTGATTGACTTGGCTTAAATGGTCGTTGCGGCCATTAAAAGCGCCAGCAAATTGAGCGCCAGCTACAGAATGATGCAGGCTATTCTCATTCGGTATTGTCTAAGTGGTTACGCAGCCTCCTGCACTATAGAAATTCGTTCAGAGGGAATTTCAGCAGGGAACGGATTGCCAGTTCGAATAGCAAGTGCAAGTGAAAGCATGCCAATTACGTGATTTGGCTTAGCTCTTAAGTCGAATCGAATCATAATAGCATTCACCGAGTGCTCTAATTTATGGAGTTGGCGATAATTATTAAATCAGATCTGGTTGCTGTCAGCTATTAATCAATCGACCCTAATAGAATCCCTTGTTTCCGCATTCCGAAATATTTCTTTCATTATTTTGTTAAATGATTTCCGTCCATAGCTAGCGGTATGGTTAGGAGTTGAAAAAGATTTATAAGCATGGTGTTAGTCCCTTTAGGAAACCAACCATATTTCCAACATTATTGTTACCAACAGAATTTTAGCTAACTCAGTTCAGGGCTTTAAGCTCTGCAGAATTACCCAAAATAAAACTGTAAAAAAAATACAATGTTAACTTTCTGCATTTGATGTTAAGCGGTTGCCATTTCAGCCAATTTTGCAGAGCATTCGCTGCGTTAGCCATTTCTTTACTTTTACGATGCTTAAAAGAATTTTTAATTTCCATAAGAGTTATATACTACGCTCACACACACACACTCACACACAGGGGACAGTCAGGCTGTACTCTCAGTTGCTTCATAGCTTAATTTTTATTGCAGAGCCGAAACCCTTGCACGCACACACTCACACACTTTCCTAGCCTGTGTATGTGTATGAGTATGTGGGTGTGTTGGTGTGGCTTATGTTAATGTTTTGCCAGCTTGCGAGCAATTTTAATGAAAGTTACTTGCCATAAATTTTAATCACATTTCTTCTTTTTTGGGTGCAAAAGATTCCACCTGCAGAGCATATGCAAATGCTCAGAGAAACATTGAGCGAGAGAGAGAGAAAGAGAAAGAGGGGGACAGTGGGTAAAAAGTTGATGTGTGCACACACCCACACACACCCAAAACAAAAAAGAAAGCATAGCAATATTTAAAATGCAGTGGCATTTAATGGTTGTTTGAATGGTTCAGCGATTCCTAAACAACAACAAAAACAATAACAGCTACTACACAGCAGCGCGGCCCGGAAAGCGCAACAAGCGTAATAAATGTGCAGCCAAAAAGTATGCAATAAATTTCGAAACAATCAACTTTGATGCATGTAGGTGAACACGTACACAGACACATATAAATGCTAAAGCACAAAAAAGGGAGGACTTTTGCACAGTGAGGCAAAATAAAAGCGCACTGCAATCATCAACACAGCAATAGCCGCAGCAAGAGCAGGAGCAGGAGCAGCAGCAGCAGACGTCATCATTTTTAGTTGTTTCGCTTTTTTATGATTATTTTTATTTGTATTTTATTTGTTACCTATTGTACGACACACGAGTAGTGGAACAATTTTGCAACATTTAGCGCGGCTCGACATTCCCACAATTTATATACAGATACTTGCTAGGCGCAGGGCGACAGTGGCGACGGGGAAAGGGCAGAGAATGGGCGTGACTGTAGGGGAGGGACAAAGGCAACACGAGTCATTAAAATGATTCACTCAACTGTATTTAGGATGTGTGGCTGTGGGTGTGGGTGTGGACGTGGGCGTGCGCCACGCCTGGTATTGTTGCATTTCCTTTCGCTGTGGTTGATTTTCCATTTCGCTGTTTGTTTTTACGCGTTTTTTGGCAGCGGAGCAAGGGGCAAGGCATGTAGCACATTTTCATTAGTTGGCGAACAACAATGCAGGCAACAAACATTCATCTAGTCAAATAAAAGTGCAAAATCAGGAGCAATGAATACTTTATTTGCATTAGAAACATTCCAACATTTTCCACTATTTTCAGTTTATTAAAAAAAAAATACAAAATATGGAAAAGGAAAAATCACATTTATAGTTGACATTTCAAATCGTGAAACTATTTGTCGAATTCAATGAATTTTATTTACATTCTCTAACCCTTTAAAGTTTTATACTATCTTTAATTTTACAATAGTTAATATTTTATCAAATAAAGTAATAATAATACTGATTTGTGACATATAGTTAGTTGGTACTTCAATTTAGTATCCATCTAACAGTTTAACTACATTGAATATTCAGAACTACTAAATACCACACCGCATTTTAGATTTTTGTTATAGCTCATGCTAAATGACTGGGTATTTATATTCTGGCATCTCTCTAATCCCTGATTTGCCATCCATATAAACACACAGCATATTATCCAAATTCGTAAAATCTGTAAGAAAGAAGTCCAGTACGGATAACTGTCCTACCTGGTCTTAGCCAATGGTGGTGTTGCATTTAATGTCGAGCAACATATGCTTAAACAATCGCTCGATCTCGCTCGCACTCTCAATCATCGCCATGTGTCAAATTCAGTGCTACATTCTCTATCAAGCAACTGTTCTTTAAACAGTTATAGTTTACAATGTAAATCAATTAAAAATGTTAAATGTTCACCGCTAATTAATGAGTATATCTAAAGATGTCTATTCAAAATAACATTATTTAAGGAAATAAATTATATTTACCATTGACTGCGCACTCGCGGCGGCATTAAAATCAATCAAGCAATCTTTTTCAAACCAGAAAAATTACAAAAGTTAAACTTGCGTTAAATAAAGCTTGATTCATTTACTTATTTATATTTGTATGAATTTTCGTTTATATAATGAAAAATGTATGTTTACACATACATATATGTTGTATATGCAATGCGCAATTGAATTATTTATTCTACAGTTTACCATATTTTTTTTACAACTGTCCTAAGCCAAGAGGTTAAATGTGAGCCGAAATCGAGAGGGCATCAAATGTATTTGAGATATTAAGAATATTGAACGACTTCCACCGACTTGTCTTTGTTGGATGATAGAGATTTATTTAATGGCTTCACCGCACATTCTAGGGTAACACCTATTCGGTCAATGCCATTCACAGCACCTTCGCATAAAAAGTATGAAAAACTGTTATTAAAAAAAGAAGAGGTTGCTATAAAATCTGGTCGCACTACATGAAGCACCGCGACAATTTTTACCGCATAAAAATTCGCTCTATAAATAATGAAACGATTAAAATCTGCGAATATTTCACACACAAATAAAATATTTGATATACATGCATGTGGAAATATGGCTATGTGGAAATGTGGAAATCTGTTCAAATGAATTGTTTTCATATATCATGCATATTTCATGCTCGCATTTCGCATAAATATCTCTCAAATTGACTCGCAAATAAATTCGTATTGGAAAATAACCGAAACTAAGACGGGAGATTAATCGGTGGCCGAGGCCAGCACGCAAATTGAATCGCGCTATAAGCTCAGCAAAGTCGTTTTGTGAAGAGTAGATCATTTGAATACATCAAATTGATATTTTCAATTCAAAAGCCAAGCACTTACCTTCTGCATTTATGCATAACAAACTGTTGAGTGGGAGTTTTATTCAATGTGTCTCGAAATTAGCTTGTTTGGCGTGCGGATTCGCCCTGTTTATTGGTCATATAAATATAATGCGAGGGTCTTCCCGCACCGAGTTTATGGCGCTTTATATGTGTCATTCGTATTAGCTTAATATGCCGGAAAAGTGCGCTCGATATTTAATAGACCCCCATGGCAGATTGCACTGTCATAACTTTTATGCGGCCTTTAAAATCATATACATATAAAAAAAAATTGTGTTAATTTTCATGTGTTGCTGCCTGTCCCTGCCCCTGTCCCACTCTCTCTCCTCATTTCCCATAAAAAGGTAAATTTTGGCCATTTTATGGCTACAATGAGTATCATGTGGGTTCGCCCGTTAAAATAAAGGGAAATTATGGCCCGCACGTTGACTCTCAAATTTATATTATAAATCTAAGATCTAAGCACTTCTAACACATGCCTTTCCTTTTGGCTACAAATCATTAAAGCTTTTTGCTTACCTTCTTATTACTTATAGAAGTTGTACTTAAATGATGAGTTAGCCGGAATTTATGGCTTGGGTACACTAAAAACATTCATCAATTTCTATCGCCTCAAAGAGTTTCTACTTCTAGCAATGTTGCTGTATCTATTTTTGGTATACCAAACTGTCGAAAGGACCATCTTGAAACGGCGTCAAGACAGCCATTTATATTTCAAACAGCTATTGAGATTATGTATTTGAAATGAAAATGTAGTCTTGATTAGTATCAATATGAAACTGAAATGCATTAAAAATATTTGTATACATTGTATAAAAAAATTTATTAAATACTTGAAAAATGTTTGTAAATATTGATTTATGAAATATAGAATTCTAAATTCTAAGAATGTTCGGGGGTCAGTCTGTTACTCCGCGAAAATTCTCTAGAGTCTAACGCGATTATTTTTTGAAATAATCGCCAATAGAAGCAGAACTATCGATGATGGTGTATTATTTGATATATCGTGCTATCACTACTTGCTTTACACTGAACTTAAGACTTTCTCAAACCACGTCTATATCGGATTCCAACTTTCTTTTGGAATGTCTTTAGCATCGATTTGTGGTCCATTCAATCAGTGATCAACTATTTTGGCCAAGAGTAAACATATTTATTATTTTATTGAGCTTAAGAAGCAAAACAAAAGTACTAAAAGTAAGTTAAATTAATTAGGGAACCGATTAGTGGCATCCGCACTCCTTGGCAACCGTCTTTTGATACTTGGTCAAGTCTATAATATCCTCGTTGATGTATCGCAGGATGGTGATGGCGCCCAGAGCAGTGGGCACACAGCAGGGCTTGGGTAGATGCGGCTGCTTGAGATGCATCAGAGTCTGAACAATCGCGTGATTCGTGGCATTCATTTTGGTGCCCAGCGGAAAATTACAGCCGCCGCCGCAGAAGTACGCCTCGAACTTCTTGGGCGCAATGACCCAGTTGTGCATTTGCAGCTCCTTGAAGTCCACCGTGAAATTGAGACGCTCGCAGGACTGTGGCGGCTTGTAGAGGTCAGCTGGAGGGGGCGGGCGTGGCTGGGATGCCTTCCGCTTCTGTAGATCCCGCTTGAAGCGCAGTTTTTGCACTTTCACCAGCAGCTCGGGTCCTTTAAAGTAGCCCACAATGAAGGGCTGCAGATTGGACTGTATGTCCTGCGGAGCCACCAGACCCGCATGCCAAGCAGTAAGCGGCGCCTCCTCCCCCAGCGAGACGCGCAGCTCGTGTCGTTGCGGACTCCTGCTGAGCAGCCAGGTGCGCAGCGTCCGCGTCAGATTGAACTCTAGCCAGCCTTTGTAGTGGGCCGTGGTGTTCACAGAACTTAGAATGCGATACACAGGAGGCGCATCTATGCCCGGCTGATGACTGTGAATCGTCCTGTAAACGGAGACAGTCAGATTTTGGCGCTTCTCCAACACGCTGGGCTGCTTGTAGATGCGCAGCGTTGCCTGCATCAGCATAAGGTCTATGGGCACATCTTTCGCGTTGAAGCTGATGTGCATATCCAGCTGGTCAAGCTCGGAGGAGCTGGGCGGGGCACGGCTGGAGAAGGTCAGTATGCTATTGCAGCTGGCCATCTCCTGGCGATCCTCGCGAGTGAGCAGGATGTCATCGTCCAGCGAGCGTTTGTGTCGCTGCTGCAGCACCTCCTGCGGCTCCTGCTCCTCACTGATCTCATTGTAAACTTCCAGCAGAAACTTGGAGGCAGAGTTGTGGAGCTCGGTGGTCTTGGCCATACGTCTGGGTCTGTCACCCAAATCCAGCAAGTCAATCATCTCAAGCTGCTCGGTAAGTGCAGGCTGCACAGGACCATCAACCGTTACGTAGCTCGTGGCCAGGACGACCCTGTGAGAGCAGCAGAGCAATAAGAACCGTAGTAATCGAAGCATTGTTCTCCTTAAGTGGACAATAAGCAACTGAGCCAAGTCCTGGTCAAGGTGCAAATTATATACCTGCGTAGCCAGGTAGCTGGGAATATCATTCCAGTTAGGTAGTGTAGAACTTAAGCCTTTCACCTACCCTAGGGGTATGGATGCAGAATAATCTTTGCCCTTTAGCTAGTCCTAGTTATGCGATGCTCTACGTAATCTAATCTTTTCTCTCGCTCTGTCTCTCTCTCTCTCTTTCAGGTGTATTACAAATCAACAACAGCAGCGAGGAGGATCAGGGAAAATACGAGTGCGTGGCAGAGAACTCGATTGGCACGGAGCACTCGAAGGCAACCAATTTGTATGTAAAGGTTCGTCGCGTCCCGCCTACTTTCTCCCGCCCGCCAGAGCACATAAGTGAGGTGATGCTGGGTTCCAATCTGAATCTATCATGCGTAGCTGTCGGGTCACCCATGCCGCACGTTAAGTGGATGAAGGGTAAAAATTAATCAAATTAAAAAAGAAACTGAGCTAATTTAAGCTCTCTCCATTTATCATATATAGGAGCACAAGATCTGACACCGGAGAACGATATACCCATAGGTCGGAATGTTTTACAGTTAACTAATATACAGGAGAGCGCGAACTTCACCTGCATAGCTGCCTCCTCGCTCGGCCAGATCGATGCAGTATCCGTGGTCAAAGTGCAATGTAAGTAGAAGTTGAAAATTATGCCCCAAATACCCTGTAAGCCAGCACTCCACAAGAACATTTCTTTATAGATAAGTTATGGATTTATGATAAGATTGGTTAAAGTTTAAAGGACAATTTTATGTTTATATTATTGACTGTATTCTCTCTCTTTCACTGTCTCTTTCCCTTTGCGCAGCACTGCCAACGGCGCCGACGGATGTGCAAATATCCGAAGTGACCGCAACGTCGGTGCGTCTGGAGTGGTCGTACAAGGGACCCGAAGATCTGCAGTATTATGTCATTCAGTACAAGCCGAAGAATGCGAATCAAGCCTTCAGCGAGATCAGCGGCATTATAACCATGTACTATGTGGTGCGCGCCCTGAGCCCGTATACGGAGTACGAGTTCTATGTGATAGCTGTTAACAACATTGGGCGTGGTCCGCCCTCGGCGCCAGCGACTTGCACCACGGGTGAGACAAGTGAGTATCCCGCCCGTACCGCAATTTTAACATTACAAGAGATAAACCCACTAACTGTTTTTCCATATTTTCTTCTGTCTACTTCATACATTTTGAACAAACGCTGCCAGGATTTTCAACAACTTGTGTTTGCTTCTTATTTTCGTGTTGAGTTTTTAAATTTTATTTTTTTTTCGTAAATGTTTATGTAAAGTGCAGTACTTACCCGTTTCCCATTATATCTTCTCTTTTACATTTTCTTCTCCTTTCGCTCTCTGCATCATAGGCGATTTCTCATTCGGTGGGACAAGTAAGTATCCTTAGCATTTGCTTCTTCTTCTTCTATGCCAACAAAATTTTACGGCAAAAACAAGTTCAATAACAATTCCTGAGAGGCTTTCACATGACATCAGCCCCCTGTGGCACCGAGCCCCCTCCTTCAACTCAGCCCCCTCTGAACCTCTGCTCTACGAGCGCTCACCTCTTCCACTCGCTTGAAATCAAAGGTAACTGCAATGGTTAAAAACGAAAGCCAGCTGCATACGCAACTGCTCAATCTCACACACACACTCGTCTGATGTATGTGTGTGTGTGTGCTGAGAGGCAGCTGGCTCACGTCGCCTAGTGCCCGCCACCATTCGAAATGTGCTTGGAAACGCATAAACTTTGCATTGTTATGCGTTCATATGAATGCGCATCAATGTCGTTTTCTGCTTGCAAGTGCCTTGCATTTGTATGCGTGTGTGCTCGCATCTATGCATGTGTCTGGGTGTGTATGGGGCGATTTAGCCACGGCAATTGCGCGTAAGCAAGCGGTGCTCACAACTGCGTTCCGCTTGCTGCGCGCCGCTCTTCTCTCAGCTCCTGCTGCTGTTGCTGCTGCTCTTCTTCTAGCCTGTCTCACATTTTTTAGGAATTTGTTGTAGCTCGTCGTATAAAAGTTGAAAACTTTTATTGCCACAATTATGCTTATCGCTTGCCCAGTATCGTTTCGAAATATTATTTCGATGGCGCCGTTTACAGCCAGACCTCAAAGAAGGGAATAGAAAATATAGAAAAACTAGCAAAAAATTTGCTTGAGAATTCAGCAGCAGGTCGCACGCATTAGATATTGACACGTGTCAGTGGCGCTTAGGTAGCAGCTGAGGTGGTCGAATTTACGGTCTGCAAGTGCAACAATCGAGTGCCATAAACACCAGGCAGCTTAAACGGTCACGATGGAAACTACCTGAGTCGTAGCTATACTGGATTACGATGTGATGATTAGAGTTTCGTTTCTTGAATCAAGCTCAAATGTAATGTATGTTATTTGAAGCATGCGTATCTGTTTCTTACCCTAATGAATTACTTCATTAATCCACTCACAAACTCTGTGCTATATAGTAAAATGTTTTCGCATAGCTAAGTTAATCACACACATATTATATACACTATTGTCGATTTTCTATGAATCGCGTCAAAGCCAATTTAATTAATGGCTGCTGTCGGTAACCATGGTCTGTTTTCAGTGACCAATCAGCTATTGCCGCTCTGTAGTTAACTTATTTCTGTGAGCCCAGTATTCGGCGACTCTCTCAATCACTCATCCTCTTCACTCCTTTTAGTACAGTATGCGTATATATGAAAAATGATAAGTGCGAATAGAATGGATGCATATGACTGTAGCTGATCTGCTCATAACGAGGCATCATAAGTGCGAATGAAACAGCTGTATATCGCTGTAGTTAATCTGCTTATAATCATCTGCATATGTAAGCCTATCTACACGCTTTTACAAAATGTTGTGCACTGCCAGCGCTCACCTAATAATATAATTTGTCTGTAGCCGACCTGCTCACTATTATGTTTACTCTTTTCTTTACATCGGCCGACCTGCTCACTATTATGTTTACTCTTTTCTTTACATCGACTGGCAACTCTTGCCTTCCTCCCTCTTTCGCTCATACACAATTTCGTTCACTATTTGTGCTCTGTTA
This sequence comes from Drosophila navojoa, assembly GCF_054131105.1. Lineage (NCBI taxonomy): Eukaryota > Metazoa > Arthropoda > Insecta > Diptera > Drosophilidae > Drosophila > Drosophila navojoa. Next base: position 27,938,383 of record NC_142891.1, on the reverse strand, counting down.
ATAACATTGCTGTACACTTAACATTCAAATACTGTTTTTGCATTTTCATACATTTCTGCGCAGATCGATAAACGGCAAACATCGGCTCATCTTCGTCCATTAAATATAAATTCATGTAGCTTTGGCTCTTACATTTCAAGCTGCCCCAAATCATTACCTACTTCCGCTAGGTCATATTGTCATCTATTTTGGTTAATATTGCACAGATTAGAATCAGTAATTTATGCTTTTCATTAATTCTCAACTGAGGCTTTGCCTGGCTGCAGCATATCAGAAACTTGATGATTTTCACGCTAGCCGGAAAGCTGTTGCTGCCTCAATTTGCATCAATTATAAATGTACATGCAGCAGGTACTCAAGAACTTCATCTCTCTCTCTCTTTCTCTCTCGCTCTGTCTGTCTCTTTCGCACTCTCTCTAATCCTTTGATCGATTGTCTGCATTCAAGCTTTTGAAGTGGCTGATGCCTTGTATTGCAATTTAGCTATAATGTATACAACTAATATGGTCTAATACATTTAAGTTTGATGCTCACACACACACGCATGCACCCAGAAGTGTGTTGGCAACTCTTTAACAGCTCCTTTCGTCAAATAATAGGTCATGGGTCCTGCTTCCGATGTCTTTGCATGAGTGACTGTGTGCATACGGGCATGTGGGTGTGTGTGAGTGTGGGTGGCTGCTAAGAATTTAGTGCTGTGTGCTCTAAGCATAAAGCAGTAGGCGTGAGCAGGCATGCAAGGGATACATATTAATGGAGCGTATCCGTATGTAATGTATATGCTCTTAAATGCAGCTTACGTGACGCTCCCGCACACATGGAGCAGAAGGAGCCGCCAGGATAACTGCCAGGGTAACGAGGAAGCCAGCAGCTAGGCATCCAGGCAGCCAGAAGGTGGCGGAGGCAAAGCTATTGCAATTTTTGAGTGCCCCATGTGCTGTGCATGCAAATCTTAGCCTAGACCCGGCAAATGGCAATGGCAGCTCGTTCTATCTATAGCAAACGCGCGCACACACACACACACTTGTGTAACAGATGAGATGGTTGCGATATAAATTGTGGGTAAAACGCTGCAGTGGCACCCCATGTACAAGATATTGCAGTAAAATTGTGAGAATTGGAATTTATTGATTGGCCATTAACCAATTGAGGAGCACAAGAAAAGGAAATGTTACAGCACATATACACACCCACACACCCATACATCCGCTCCCTATCCTACATGGAGCAGCAATTGCAAGGCGAGATCCACTGCTGCTGTTGGCCACTAATTAGTGGAGCCTGGCGTTAGCTGCTGTTCCCTCTACCTATTTCCAATGCCAACCACAACTTCTGCTGCTATTTCAGTTGTTCACCAATTTCACGCCTCGCAAATACATTCCAAACATGTGCGAATGCGGTTACAACCCAGTATACCCAATAAACAGTTGAAATGCATTTCAAGTAAACTTAACTGAAATCGATTGTAGGAATCTGAAATCTAGCGAAAAATGCGCATTATTAATAAACTTTATGTTGGATTTGTGACAATATCCTCTCCTTAAAAAGATTACAGCTGAAATAGCTGAAAATAAAATTATCGCAAAGTATCAGCTTTCCCGTACGGATAGATAGACATATTTTCAGATTGATCATCTGATATATTTATATATTAATACGTCTCCGCTTATATCTTCCGTCCGGTTATTGCGACGTGAATTCTACTAGCCAGTCCAACCTATCTGGCTATAGCGTCTTCCGGTATAACCACAATCCCTTAAAAATACTTATAATCTGATTATTTTGTATATTTAATTCGGCTATGACTATGTAATCATAATGTGCTAGAAACGGAGAAAAGATCCAATATTTATTTTTAAACTTTTTACTTGCACTTACAAGTTTTAATTTGTAAACAGAATTATTACATTAGGCATCGGTAAATTGTGTTGTACTAGATTTTCATTATTATTATCGGTTATACAGACTCAACACCACTAAATAATAAAAGCCTAGGGCAATAGACAGTTTTTGGAAAACCAACTGATTTTTGCTGCAGTTGCTAGGCATTGTATTTTATATCTCGAAAATCAGTTAATGTGTGCGTGTATGTGTGCGTTAAACGTCGAACTATGCCTGTTTTTGCAGCATTGCGTTGCACATTATAAATGCGAAATTCGCACTATAATGCGCCGAGGCAGTGCAGCCCAAAAATATGTTTACTATGGGAGTCCGGCAGACGGACGTGCATTTAGCAGAACTTCATTCCCAGCGATTGTGATGGATGATTGTTTGCGTTATAAAACATTTATCTCTCTCTGTCTCTCTCTCTCTTCCTTCCATTCTCCGGTGCTGCAGCCATGTTGCTGCCTATTTTTGACCTGGCCCTGCATTCGGTTTTAAATCCTGCTGCAAATGCCAAAAATTTCATTTAGCAGAAACGCAGCAATTGGCTGACAGTCTGTCTGCCTGTCTGCTTAGGCTCTGGCATTTTCGTAGTTGTATTTAAACTGCATTTCTAATTGATTAAAACCTATTCGAAAAGTAAATTACTTTAGTTAACATGCCAATTGGATGCGGTATCTCTTAATTATCATGGAATATTCATATTGAATGAACATGAATTAAATTGATATTCATTGGGATTGTCTTTAGATTGTAGACAATTTTCTTGATGGTCTCCCTTCGGATCTGCTTCTCTCTCTCTGTCTTTCTCTCTCATGCATTTTCAGAATTTAGAAGATGAACTTATTTGCTTCTATTATACCCTGAACCCCTTGAAAATGGGAAGGTAGGGTATATTGTTTTTGTGAAAAAGTATGTAACAGGCAGTATGCATCGCAGACCCCAGAAGGTATATAGTGAGCTGAAATCTGGCAGGCATGCGCAGTACGAGTTTATCGTATTTTTTCGATAACTCATCCGATTTTTTCGAGAATAATCGATAATTTTATATTGTTTTTTTCAGCCTAATTTAAGCACTTTTACACCTTGAGGCTTCAGATTTACTGTATAAATACATTTGATGAATTCGAAGATTTTGTAATTTACAGATTTTGGTTACCACGCCCCCTTTCGCTCTCAATTTTCAAAAAATGTATTTCAAGTACTAGAGACTTGTGCTTTGGAATGTACACACATTGCTCTGATAGTTTCATAAAAATAGTCCCACTATGAAAGAAATTGTACAACTAATAAGCTCTCATAATATTGTCCACACCACAGCGCAGCCCAAGCACAGTCACTGCTTACTGCGCAGTAAGCAGAGCGTGGGCTTATGTGTGCGTGTTCATGAAGGAAGTGGAAAATGATTAGAATATCAGCTTGGAGGGTTCAGGGTATCTCCTAGTCGAGCAGTCTCGACTAAAGCTTTCTTACTTGTTTTTTAAATGTGTTTACAATAATAATAATCCCTTTTTATCTCATACTCTCTTTCTATCTCTCTCTTTCTCTTGTTTGGTGTCTCATTCTTTCACTCTCTACTTATCTCTTTTCAGAAATGGAAAGTGCGCCACGTAATGTGCAAGTGCGGCCGTTGAGCTCCTCAACGATGGTTATTACTTGGGAGCCACCAGAGACGCCCAATGGACAAGTGACCGTAAGTACCTGGCATTGAGTACGCATATTAAACAAGAGAACGAACACAGAGTCCGGCCATAGCTGCACGGCAGACCAAGCCAGGGGTCGACACTTTGTCACGTCGAACGACCAGAGATCCCGGGGCGGCAGGGAAACGGCACGAAATGACGTTAGCCGTGTTTGGCATTAAAACGCAGACAGAGAACAGCCGACAAGCAGGCGGCGGAGCAAGGGGCGCAAGACAAGCGGTTAAATGCAAATGTGCGAATGAAATCAAAGCCACATAGTTAGCCAGTTAGCCAGCAGTTGGCTTGCAGCTTGTAGCTTGTAGCTTGTAGCTTGTAGCTTGTAGTTTGTGTGCCCCAAGTCAGATCCTGGCTGCCTCCTCCTCGCCTTGTCTGGCTGCAGTTTGATCGAGTCAAGTGCTAGGCCGCAATTGTTGTGGTCGGTCTCCATTGCCTCTGTTGCTGCTTCTGCAGCATGGCTCGTGGCACGTCGTGCTGCAGCTGCAGCTGCAAACACTGCTCTCGCCACAAGGCGAAAATTATAAACTACGCAAATCTGAGACCACAAGCCATATTTCATTCGAACCAGCAATTTATGGTCAGCAAAAGGTTCCAAGAGATGCGACTTTTAATTGAGCTATACGTGAAGGTGGTTTTAGAGAACAGTTAACTTGTGGCTAAGTAAGAAGTTTCCTAAGTCATCAGCTCCTCCTTGTTTTCGAGGAACTTCATAGTCTTATGTTTTCATGAAATTAATATTAATAATCCTCTTTGCATCGCTCTCTCTTCCTAAACCACAATCTCTATAGGGCTACAAGGTGTACTACACGACTAACCCGAATCAGCCGGAAGCCTCCTGGAACTCCCAAATGATTGACAATAGCGAATTGACAACGGTCTCGGAATTAACGCCTCATGCCATCTACACAGTCCGTGTGCAGGCGTACACCTCAATGGGAGCCGGTCCTATGTCCACCCCTGTGCAGGTGAAGACACAGCAAGGTGAGTGCCAACAGCCCACGGCCTACGCTCTACGTCCACCATCATGTGGGTGGCAAATCATGTGCAATTAATTGCGAAGTGCGCAGTTAACTTGACTGCTTAAATCAACCTGCATAGATATAGATTACACCAATTATTTAATTAAGACTCGAAATGTGCTCAATGCAGATAATTAATAATTTCTAACAGTCTGGCAACGCTGAGAGCATTAACTAGGCAGAGCCTTCCACTTGTTTGTTTAGCAATGTTTAATTGGCTATCGAGTGGCATGATTTGGTAGTTAACAGATATTATTCGCTGTCAATATGGACTGATTTGCTCTCAACTCGAAGTTAGTTTAGAGAATAAAAGAAAATGTAATTATGTTACTCTATTTAATTTGACAGATGAGGACTATTTTGTATCTGAATTTTGGGATTGTCATGGTTGCTATTATTTATTTAAAGAGATTTCTTACCATCTGGCAACGCATGTTTTAGTGTCTAGCTTATTCTGCATGGCAGACTGCTTTAAATTTAAAATACTTGCTGACTCTGACCACGCTGGAGCAGCAGAATTTTCTTTCTTTCTTCTAGCTGAATGCCAAGTTGATTCCAGATCAAATCCATTTATAACATTTACTTCTACTTACATGATGTGCTTTTATATGTGTGTACGTGCGTGCCTCTGGGTGTGTGTGTTTGTACGTGTGTGTATGCGTGTGTTATGCTTGTGCATTCTGGTGTGCTGCAAATATTCATTAAATTTGACTGCTGAAGCAATTGCATTTGCCATACTTTGATATGCAGCTTTGTGGCTTCCGAGGTCTTCGACTGGCAGCCGGAACGACACACGGTGTGCTAGGGGGCGTGGCAGTCTAATAGTGTGACTCTGAATTTGTTGCATTGCCAGTTGTGTTGCCTAATGCGCTTAGCTTCGTTTTGGGCCAACCTCTCTGACAGTAAGCCCTTCCTACGGCTCCAACTGAGAATTTCCAGCAGAAAATTTACGCAACGTAAATAGATTCCTTTATGTATCAGATGAAAGATTGCAAAAAGAAGATAAATTGAAAACTTTTGAATTTCTTATACCGTTGTTGGATCGGACTACTTAGCATCATGGATTATATTGGTGTAAAATGTATAACGGATCGCCCCTATTTAAATACGATATCTAGTTAGTTATATGCCACCAGGTGGCCTCAGTTAGGTAATCATAATTTGCAGACGGAATAAGCAGTTACCGTTTACGCATTATTCACAAATGAAATGTGGGGAGTCACATGAAATTGTATTACTTTATTAGATCCATGTAAATATGCCAGCAACAAAAAATGGGACTGGTCTTCGTTTTGGCAATGGCCAGGCACGTTTGCATTTCAATATTTGGTTGTAGCAAATAATTCAATCAATTTTGTAGGCTTCAGGTGCGCTACATGTTCATGTGGCTGGCCAGACGGTTTGCATGTCTCCCGAGTGTATCTGAATCATAATATCTGAATGGGCGCATGTTCCCGTATATACATATATAAATAAATGCCGCATTGATTTGTTTGTGTATTTTATTTAATTTCCGTAATTTCCGTTTCATTATTACCGAACCAACCGAAACCGTAACCGAAAACCGAAAACCAAATATGTGCCTACGTGAATGCGAACACATATATAAATATATGTACATATATCTACAATTTGATACATCTATGCGTGTATGTATTTGTATGTAATGTGTTTGTATGCCTCTGTGTGCAGGTGTGCCATCACAACCGAGCAATTTCCGGGCCACTGATATCGGCGAGACCGCAGTCACATTGCAGTGGTCCAAGCCGACTCATTCCAGCGAGAACATTGTGCACTACGAGCTCTACTGGAATGACACATACGCCAATCAGGATCATCACAAGTGAGTTACATGCATACATCTATGAATGTACATGCTTATTAAGGTATCAGATATGCATAACCGAGCTCTACTCCTGCAGGCGAATCTCGAACTCCGAGTCTTACACGCTTGATGGTTTGTATCCCGATACCCTCTACTACATCTGGCTGGCGGCACGTTCGCAGCGCGGCGAGGGCGCAACGACACCGCCCATCCCCGTTCGCACCAAGCAATATGGTAAGTGGCTGAGACTCTTTGATCCTAAGTTAAGCAAGCGGATATCCGCTAAAAAACAGAAACAGAAATAAAACTCAACTAAGCCGTAGTACGAGTTTCTCTAGCTTAAGTACAAATACAAAAATACAAATTTTCAAAAACTCTAAACATAAATTTCGTTCCATTTAACTATAAAAATATACAATATACATAAATATATAACTACTTACATATACATATGTCATATTCGACGCCTATAAATGTAGTTGATTATTCAGTTCAAATAACGTTTATTGATAAAGTATGTGTGCAGGAGCGCGCTCGCGCGTGTGTGTGTGTGTGTGTTCCACTGTGTGTTATGGCATTCGCAAGGATACAGGTAACAATTAAGTGTGTGTGTGAGTGTGTGTACGTATGTGTGTGTGTGTTGTATGTTCTGAGTTGCACTTTTCTGCCTTAATAAGTTATATATTGTATGATATGTGATTGTTTCTAGTTAGCTGCAAGTTTATCTAATATCAATTATCAAATACTTATAGTTCAGTTTATCTACATTCCATATACTTAACACATTTATACATTTATAAACACTAGACTACTCCTAAATACATATACATCCAAGTTATCCTAGCTTAGTTAATACATATAACATACATACAACCAACAGGTTAGTTAGGCATACGAACACCTACATATGTATGTATAAGCCCATGTCTATTCTGATACTGAGTTGCCAAAGGCGGGGCTTATAACAATTAGTAATGCTTCGTCAATAGAACGAGGAATGATGTAATCATTCACAGGCATTGACATCACGAGCAAAATTATCCTTTCTTTTCTCACTTATTATATGATTACGTGATTTATATTTATTTTTATACCCTGAACCCATTGAAAATGGGAAATCAGGGTATAATGGTTTTGTTTTATTTATATTTCTTCTTTTTAAAATCTATAATTAAGTTCTGAAAAGCTAAACATTTGTTCTCCCTCTTTTGAATATAAAAAATTTAATTGCGTGTATTTTTGTGAATTCGACGTCTGATCCAAATGAATTATAAATTCCTTTTAAGTACACTTCGCTCTATTGATGAAGCATAACCTAAAAAAGAACACTAGCCAACACTATAAACAACACCACATCACAAACTTCAGTACAGAAAAAACTAAAAACAAAAAGAAGACCAACAGTAAATTTAAACGAAAGATTATTTTGATTGCAAATGATATTTATACTCAAAAAAACAATGAGATATATAGTATATTATACATATATATTTAAGTTTATATCGAGAATGTGTATTTGTATGTAATTTGATTTCAAGTCTTGATTTATGCAAATTATGGGTAAAAGTGTCTGCATCTCTTGCCTAGCCTTCGCATGCCCAAACTTGAAGGCAACTGCAAAAAGCCACAAACGAAAATATCGAGACAATAAACTTTGTCGCTCTCTTCTGATTTGCACTACCTTTCACTCTTACTCACCCTCTCACTCTGCCTCTCTCTCGCTCACTATCTCTTGCAATTGTAGTTCGTAATTGATTTTGAAATGCGTTTTAATAGAGAACGCACCAAGACAAATGTTTGTCAGAGCTTGAGTACAGCTAAGTATGCCTCAATGCACTACATACAATATTATTATATTAGTTATGCATACATATTGAGATATATATAGCTACATATGTGTATGTGTGTGTGTGTTTATTCTTTATTTGCATTGCATCACTTTTGGTTTTCATATTTGCACGTTTTGCATACTGTTAGCTTGATTTGGCGCATAATTAAAGTTTAAGTGGTTCCAGTGGTTCTCTGGCTTAACAATTGTTTTGTGGCTGCCGAATAGGGAGTGCGATAGAGAGAGAGAGACTGACTGAGTGAGAAAGAATTAACCAAACGAGATATGAGTTTGGCATGCGGATTACTACTTAGTGGTGCACATTGACTTATTCCTTGCAGTTTGTCATGCACGTTATTTGAAATGGGTTTGCAATTTGGGTTTTTGCTATATATCAATTAGTAGTAGTGATTGCGTTTCAATTAAGCATAACACTGTTATTGCCATGCAAGCTTGAACAATTTTAGTGCACTTGAGATAGCACCGACAATATGCTGAAATGTATATACGTGTATGTATATTTGAATAAATGTTTGTTTCTGGCTTCATGTTCTGGCTATTAGTTTCATGTTTTATGTAAGAAATAAAAACAAATTAAAAACCCACAGCCACATGGTTTATGCAAATTTAATTGTAAATGTGTGCGTGTGTGCGTATGTGTGCGTGCGTGTATGTATGTGACCTGTACAATTAGCTTAAGCTCGCTTTAAATATTTGTATCATCTTCTATAATTTATATAAAATATTCGTAGAGCTTGTTTAGTGCATGCTTTTGCGACTTTAAATTCTATCTATATTATGTCATTCATCTATTATATACTATGAATTTTTCTCAGTGTGTGTAGTTAGTCTTTCAGCTCAAAATCGTTACCAAAAAATATGCACAATTTAAGTTAAGCGAGAAGAAAAACTTCTCCAAAAAAGAAAAGAGAAGCAACGCTATATTATTTGCATAAACCATTGGATCGATCAAAAAGAGTTTTTATGTCTTGTATTTGAGTTTCGAGCTTATGATTTTAATATAACGTCTAACATTATGTCATTTATTTCAACATTATTTTGGTGCTTTTTTTCGTTACATGTTTTTGATTTGAAAACTATTTTCGTTTTGGTTTTAACGCTAATCGCTGAACGCTATGAAACATATCTCTCTGGCTATAACGCAACCAAATTTTCAATGCACAAAAAAAACCAAAAAACAAAAACCACACGTTCCCATCTATATTGTGTAATTAGTACCAGGTGCTCCGCCACGCAATATCACGGCGATAGCGAACAGCTCGACAACGATCGCGCTAAGCTGGCTGCCTCCGCCCGCGGAGCGCTCCAACGGCCGGATCATATACTATAAGGTGCTGTTCGTCGAGGTGGGCCGGGCGGACGACGAGGCGTCCACTCTGACCCTGAACATGACCCAGATTGTGCTTGACGAGCTCAAGCGCTGGACCGAATACAAGATCTGGGTGCTAGCCGGCACCTCTGTAGGCGATGGTCCGCGCTCCCACCCGATCATAACACGCACCCTAGAGGATGGTATGTATGCCAATGACAATCTTACCTATGCGTAAGTCTCTCTAACCCTCTTTCTTTCTTTGTTCACATTTATTATTTATAAGATTCTCATTTACACTTAATTTTCATAATCATATTTTACATTTAATTTATAATATTTTTAGTTTATTTGCATCAAACGTTATCAAACCTAACTAATTAATCAAAAAACGAATTAATTTTTATACGATTTTTGAATTTTGATATCGAGCATCCCCAATGCAGGAGCTGCCGGAAACGCCGCAATGGAGCGTTTTGTTTTTGATTTTCTTTTTGATCAGCAAAGTAAAACTCAAAGTATAACCATATTAGTATGCGTATGTGTATGTGTAACATGACTAGCAATAAATACCAATGCCACATACACATGCCATACTCATCTATCATATATCATATATCGTACATGTGTAAAAAAAAGCTGCAACATTCATTTATTTTTGAATGCAGCTATAATTCATATCCTCTCTTTCTTTGTAGACTCTATATTTATATTTATAGTTGTTTTCAATCCAGTTTTTAATATATTTATGTTTTTATCAAGATAATACATATTGTTATAATTCTCATCTCCTTTCAAATTTTTTCGCAATTATTTCTGTCTCAATCCTAAAGAATTAACTCCACTTTTAACAAAACTCAACTTTGTCTTCTATAGTTTCAAAATGTTCACCTAATATTCTAACGAATACTTCAAAAATATACTTACTTTCATCCCCAACAAATTTATGTTTTCACTTTTTTATATTTCTTAAATGAGCATTCATTTTATCTCAACTACATGTTTTTCCTACAGATTTTTAAGTTAAAAATTAAGTTATTTCCATATTGAGCATTTGATTTGAAGCCCATTTAATCGTTTTTTTTTTTTTTTTTTTTTTTTTTTTTGCTTACAAATTGAGAATTTGAAAATTTTAAAATTTTATTGGTACTATAAAATTGCATATTTTTTGGCGCAATTTTTGACAACTTTTTGCACTCGTATCTCTATCAAATAAAAATGCAATCGAAACTCTTTTTTAGCACAACTCCTATATTGTGTACTATATGCAAGAACGAATTTTTGTTATTTAATTGAATATCAAATCTGTATTTGCAAATACAAAAAAATAAAAGAAAAAACAAAAACTGAATTGGTTAAATATTATAAATATATATATATACGATACTTTTTTATGATATATTGCATCAACTTTTTGTGGTAATTTGTATAGCACAAAAATAATAAGAGCTCTGTGTTTTTGTAAGCGCACCAGATACTGAATACCTATAAACAAACACTTATCTTAAACAAACATCAATTTTATCTAAACATACACAAATTTATGATTTTCGTGAATTTCGTTGGTTTGTTTGTTGTTGGTTTCTTTTTTTTTTTTTTGTTTTTTTTTTTTTGCAAAACGAACCACCAAAAGAGCCGTATAAAATATTAAATAGATTTATTTACATAATTAAATTTATGCAATTATAAATGTAAACAAGTACCCAGCCCGCGATAAATATGCCTAAATACGGCCTAGTTGTGCATAATGAAAGTGTAAGCCTCCTGCCCGATACCCTGCAATACCCTCGATTTCCTCCCGACTCTCTGTGCACAAGCTCTTTTATTGTGGTTTACCTAAGGCAAATAATGCAAAACGTTTTGCTGCATTTATTTACACACACGAACACAAGTATATTTATTATACTCATTCACGAAAGTGAAATGAGCATATTGGTTTTGTGCAATGTCCGTCTTGCTGTCCGACCGTCTATCCGTATGAACGCAGTTTATTTCGGCGCTATTGAAGCTAGAGACTTGAAATTCGGAACACATACTCGTGTATATCTTCGATTTATAAAGTGTTAAAATTAGTGGCGTGGCAAATCGAAGAATGCATTTTCCGATATACCAGAAATCATATTAGTTAAAGAGCTAGAAAGCTGAAATTTCGAATGTAGATTCGCACGTACGTGCTATGGCGGAAATATCTACGCCTGTAGAAAATCGGATAAAACTGTATCTCTAGAGTTTTTAAGCTAAATTAATTACAATTTTGCTAATGTTATGATTCTATAAAGATTGATGAAAAAATTATATGTGTACGCCTTTTAGAGGCGTGGCAAATCGGAAGAATACGGACGGACTGACAGACAGGGCTAAATCGTTAAGGCTTGTGAATGAGTATTCCGGAGCCGGTAAAGACCGACTGCAACGTTCTTACTTGTTTTTTGTTGTTTTTAATTGTACCCACACACATATTGTATATATATAAATATATGCTTGTATATATTTATATATTTACATGTTTAATAACTTTTTGCAGCAAATCGTTGCAATATTTTTTGGACTGCTTCTGAGTTTGGTTTTGGTTTTTTGATGTTTGCATTTTCTTTTTTTTTTCAATTGTGGGCAAACCTTTTGCACTTTGAACCCCACGCCCCTTAATATACATATGTGGCTTTTTTCGTTGTTGTTTATCGCTATGCAAATGCGCGAATACATGGCGAAAATCCTTAAATTGATTTTCGCATAAAAATTATTTGATTTTTGTATTTAATTTGTATTCTGTTGACACATTTGATTAAGTTTTATTTGCCATCACCTGCATGTTTGCCGAGTTAACACATTGGCATCTGTTTACCCATACCCTCTCTCACTCCTCGATTATACCTACATCATCTATCCCTCTCCATCTTTATATATTTTTTTCGAGCAGTTAATCTGCCCATTTGTTAAAGCAACAATGTAAAACCGTTTTTTCTCTTGCTCAAACTAATTGTTTATTATTTGTTCTAAGTATAGACTTGACAGCTGAGCCAATAGATTTAACAGTTTATATAGTTTTTGAGCATTTGTGAGAGATAATTAATCTGCAGTGCACACAATGAAAAGCGACAAAATTTGCATGTCAAATAGCGGTAATTGGAACGACGAACAATATATTTTCCGATAACAATACAAAATAATGAGTATAGAATTAAGAGCAGGATAAATAAAAAATGTAGACGAATATGTAACTCTTATTTCTTATGTGAATATTCAAAATTGTAAAGGTATTCTTTTAAGCAAGTCAAGAACTGATTAGAAATACTAAGAAGTGTAAAGTATTTTAGACGTTTGCCTTTTCTAAGAAAGGGAGAACTAATTCTGCTATAATTGGAGCCTAATGCTCAGAAGATAATCAATTTACAGAAGATTACGCAAATAGATAACAAAAATGTAATTTAGAAGCATATATTGATCGTTTTTGAATCGAACTTCAAAATTAATCTTAGCTTAAATGAGGAATCGCTAAGCTTCCTCTGTTTTGATTTATTTTCCATTTCATTTATTTTGCACTCCTCAATCAAGTATATACTATATTTCGAGTTTGCTATTCAACATTGGCAAGTCTAAATACCTTCTAGCTATAACTTGAAACTGAGTTTACATTGTTGCAATCCCACATTTTTTCACACTCTCAATATTTTCCCTCTTTGGTTTACAAACGCTTTTCGCTCTCGCTCATGAACTTGCTTGTTAGCTGATAAGTCGAACTGCTTGTTAAATTAACCATCCTGATTTACCGAGTACCTGTTAAGTTATTTCAACACACAGTTGAGGATCAAGATACAAAGATGATGAGGCAAAGTGTTGGCACTCACTTAGTTTGATTTGATTTGGCTAAGCACAATGAATTGTAATTTTAGTTAATGCTAAGCACCTAGTCAAGTAATCGTAACTAAGTTAACCGTTAAGCACACGGCAATTTACCTGTAAAAGCACTCGAAAAAAAGCAATGGCACACCAAATGCACTCAGCACAAAAAGAATGTGGGTTCAAAGGACATGCACTTGCATAGATATGCTGTAGTCCACACTGGCTACTTTTTCCCATTTAGAGTTGGACGAATCATGATTGTATATTATATTATATTTTATGGCACTGCACCTCAAGCACTTCAACGTGTCTAGTCAGCACATTATTCTTCTGCACAGCTCTCTATTCTCTGTCAGTGTCGTCTACCATACACATGTATATATATAATTTTAATTGTACTCAATTTAGCACAATCAAAGCGGCGTGTGTGTGTGTGTGCGTGTGTGTGTGTGTGCGTGTGCATGTGTGAATATGTATGGTTTCCATTGATATCCCTGCGGCTGCAGCATTTCACAGTTAAAGGATCCGCGCATAAGTATGCTACAGTATTTTGTATACCATTTGTGATGTATTTGTATATGCATATATATGTATATAATATCTATATACATATATATGTATTTATATATATGTGTGTGTGTTTTATTTTCTTAATTTTTGTTTTTTCGCTCACATATTTCGCTCGTTAGCTTCGTTGCGCTTTGCTTTCAATGCGAAATGCAAATAGCACCTGCCCCAAAGCTGGGCACTTGCTACGTTCCTCCCCCGCTCTGTATTTCCCGCCATACCCCCTGCGGTGTCAGTTCCTAATGCAGTCAGCTCGCCTTTTGTGTGTGCTAGAGTAGACTCAAACGCACACATTCAAACACGTTGTATGCAGAACGGAAAAGAACCGAAAAAACTGGATTATAGCATAAGAAGAAGAGAGTTAAGGATATGCTCAGCCTGCATGCGCTGATATTTGTGAGGATATTCGGCTACATCTGAAAAGGCTTGACTCAAAAAAATCGACTATATTTCAAAGAAATCGGTGTCTAAGAAAATATTTGTTTTTCTTTTAATATTTTAGATAACAACCGATGCGATACCATATAAGAAAAAAAATCAAATATTGATTTCAGATCTTTAAAATGATTGCAAACTTAACTAAGACCCTCTATACATTCTTGACAATCTGCCTTCCCCAAATTTATTTACTTTACAGGGTATACAAACCAGTAAGAGCTGTAAAAAATAGCAGTTCAAAAATGTTGTAGCTTAGCCTGGCACTAGCACGTACCTTTATTCCTTCTATTCAGCAGCGCAATAAAATGAAGAACAAAAACATGTATACTTATATAGAGAAGACCTCCTAGCATTTTAATTATTTTATATACTCATATAGTGAGTGTGTTTGGGTATTTGTGAATGCATGAGAAATGACAAGAGAGAGACAAAGCTGATGCAAAGTGATACAGTTGACATAGGTCTCTGCTCTGAGCCCTCAGCCCTCAGCCCTTTATTACTCTTGCCCCACTGTGCAGGAGGACACTAATGAAGCATAATTTAACATTTGTGCCGCGAGACGCATTTGAATAATTTCTAGTATACAGTCGACAAATTTTTAATGAAGTGAACAAGCTCTATATGGAAACTAGAAACTATATACACGTGTAAAAAGAAATTAAATAATTTATGTGAATAGTCTATCCCAATAAGTATATTTAGCTTAGCTTTAAGTCCTAGGCTTGTTTTAAGCTCTACAAAATACCACATCATATTTTTCGACAATTAAATAGAGTATCAAAGCGGGTGTGCCAACAAATATGTACATTTTATATCAAATATTCATACATGTATCAAGTATTTATCCTCCTTTATTTCAACAATCTTTATATCATCAAAGAAATCTCTTTAGTTCCTTCTTCTCACTTAATGTCCCAATAATCCCCCTTTTAATATGCACTAAATACTTTTTGTATACTGTAAACTAAAGAGCTATATCTTATATCTTTTTTCATATATAAACACACTAAAAAATACCAAATATATCTTTGCTTGGCCACTCGCACCTTGCACTCTACTTGCTCTGTTTCGTGCACCTTTTTTTGAATGCAAACTCGAAATGGAAAACTGTATAACAAACATTTTTGAAAACTTTTTTGATGTCTGAATACAAAACTAAAACAAAAAAAAAAAAAAAAAAAAAAAAAAAACATATTGCGAAATTTGATTTTTGAACGCAACCCTTTAATGGATGGTGGTTAAATATTAAAAAATACAAATATAAAAATACATTTTAAATCTATTTAGAGAAAAAGAGTGAGTATTTTTTAAATGGTTTGACTATAATGTTTAAGAATGCCCTATACATACATTTATATATCTAAAGTTAAATATTTGAAATTTTCTTTTTGTACTGGTCCCAAATATTGTTGACCAATCACTAAAGAATCGAATCTTTTTTTGTTTTTTGACATGTTTTTTCTATTTCAAACCAAAACACATTTTTAATGCCAAAATGTCAGCGAGGATTTTGCAATAGGGCTCTTGTCTTTTAACTCCAAGAGCCGCCACAAACATCTACTGATCTAATATACACGTACATATGTATATTTACAAAAAATATATATTTTTGATTTTAACTACATGTTTTGCACACAAACAGTAATAAAAAAAACACATATTTTGAATGCCTACATGTTTGTTTTTGGCCAGTCAAAGTCGAGTTGAACAAGAGCTGATCCGATGCTCTGATTCGATCTTGCTTCGATTGTCAAGTTTTTGTGTACATTTTTTGAAACTATTCAATAAGTATTATATACATTAGCAAGGTATCGATGCACTTGTTATTCACTTTTTGTGCACCTTCTACTACTGCGCAACCTGTATTTATTTATTTATTTATATATACCTACCGAAACTATAACTATAACTCTATACCTTACATATAGCACCTAAGCAGCACTTTCTTTAAAACTTTTTACAACTTTACAATTTCGACATAATATATTTTGTTTTTCTAACTGTGATGTGGTGACATGGTTGACTTGGAGCTAAGTTCGTTCTGGTTTTTGTATATTGCTCCTAGGGTCTAAGGCAACCTTAGCACTTAGTGTTTACTGTCTCTAGTTTCATCTATGTCTTACATCTAAGCAACTTAGTCTTAAGAACCCCAAAATCGAACAGTGTCTGTACAATAATCTAAGTTAGCTGCTAAGTAAACTTAAGTATTCGAACAGTTCCATGCAAAGACGTAACTTGTGCTTACCCCAAGCTAATCTATCGTTTCCTCGTCGTCGTCTCTAGTGCCCGGAGATCCGCAGGATGTCAAAGCTACGCCCCTAAACTCAACATCCATACATGTGAGCTGGAAACCGCCACTTGAAAAAGATCGGAATGGCATCATACGCGGCTATCATATCCACGTGCAGGAAATGCGAGATGAGGTGAGTTAGGGTGGCATATGGGGAATAAACTACATTCTCATTTATTGCTCGCACTTAGGGAAAGGGCTTTCTCAACGAACCTTTCAAGTTCGATGTGGTCGACACGCTGGAATACAGTGTGACCGGCCTGCAACCCGACACTAAATACTCGATTCAAGTCGCAGCTCTGACGCGCAAGGGTGACGGCGATCGTAGCACTGCGGTGATTGTAAAAACCCCCGGAGGAGTGCCTGTACGACCGACAGTAAGTCTTAAAATTATGGAACGCGAACCAATAGTCTCCATTGAACTGGAATGGGAACGACCGGCACAAACATACGGCGAACTGCGTGGCTATCGCCTGCGCTGGGGCGTCAAGGATCAACCACTGAAGGAGGAGATGCTCTCCGGACCACAGATGACCAAAAAACGATTCAACGATCTTGAACGCGGCGTAGAGTACGAGTTTCGTGTAGCAGGCAGCAATCATATTGGCATTGGGCAGGAAACAGTCAAGATCTTCCAGACTCCTGAGGGAACACCTGGCGGACCACCGGCGAACATAACCAAACGCTTCCAAACCCCCGATGTGCTTTGCGTCACTTGGGACCCACCAACCCGCGACCATCGCAATGGAATCATCACACGCTATGATGTGCAGTTCCATAAGAAAATCGACCATGGGCTGGGCTCAGAGCGAAATATGACGCAGCGCAAGGCGGTTTTCACCAACCTGGAGGAGAACACCGAGTACGTTTTTCGCGTGCGGGCGTACACGAAACAGGGCGCCGGCCCATTTAGTGAGAAGATGATTATAGGAACGGAGCGGGACATGGGACGAGCTCCAATGTCTGTACAGGCGGTGGCCACCTCCGAGCAGACAGCGGAAATCTGGTGGGAGCCGGTGCCAAGTCGTGGCAAGCTACTAGGCTATAAGATCTTTTACACCATGACGGCCGTCGAGGATCTAGATGATTGGCAAACGAAGACCGTAGGTCTAACCGAATCGGCCGATCTGGTCAATCTAGAGAAGTTTGCCCAATATGCCGTGGCCATCGCGGCCAGGTTTAAGAATGGACTGGGACGTCTTAGTGAGAAGGTTACGGTGCGCATCAAGCCAGAGGATGTCCCACTCAATCTGCGTGCTCACGACGTCAGCACACATTCCATGACTCTCTCCTGGTCACCACCCATACGCCTTAATCCCGTCAACTACAAGATCAGCTTCGATGCGATGAAGGTGTTTGTGGACTCGCAAGGCTTCTCTCAAACACAAAGTGTGCAGAAGCGTGAAATAATTCTAAAGCACTTCGTGAAGACGCACACGATCAACGAGCTGAGCCCTTTTACCACATACAACGTAAATGTGAGCGCCATTCCCTCGGATTACTCCTACAGACCGCCGACGAAGATAACGGTGACCACTCAAATGGCTGCCCCACAGCCCATGGTCAAGCCCGATTTCTACGGCGTGGTAAATGGCGAGGAGATATTGGTTATACTGCCGCAGGCATCCGAGGAGTATGGCCCCATCTCGCACTACTACTTAGTTGTGGTACCCGAGGATAAGTCAAATCTGCACAAGAACCCCGATCAATTCCTCACCGACGATCTGCTGCCCGGTCGTAATAAGCCAGAGCGCCCCAATGCACCATATATAGCTGCTAAGTTTCCACAGCGCTCGATACCCTTCACCTTCCATCTTGGCTCAGGCGATGACTATCACAATTTCACCAATCGGAAGCTGGAGAGAGAGAAGCGCTATCGCATCTTTGTGCGCGCCGTCGTAGATACCCCCCAAAAGCATCTGTATACATCCAGTCCCTTCTCCGAGTTCTTATCACTTGACATGCGCGAGGCGCCGCCCGGCGAACGTCCCCATCGTCCTGACCCCAACTGGCCCTCAGAGCCGGAGGTTTCCGTTAATCGCAACAAAGATGAGCCGGAGATACTGTGGGTGGTGCTACCCCTGATCACTGCCTTTGTTGTCTCAACCACACTGATCGTGCTGTATGTGGTTAAGCGTCGCAGGCAACCCTGCAAAACCCCTGATCAGGCAGCTGTTACGCGTCCTCTGATGGCCGCTGATTTGGGGGCTGGCCCAACGCCCAGCGATCCGGTTGATATGCGCCGACTAAACTTCCAGACGCCTGGCATGATCTCACATCCGCCCATACCCATCTCAGAGTTTGCCAATCACATTGAGAGACTTAAGGCCAATGACAATCAGAAATTCTCGCAGGAGTACGAGAGCATCGAGCCTGGCCAGCAATTCACCTGGGACAATTCCAACTACGAGCACAATAAGTCCAAGAACCGGTATGCCAATGTCACCGCCTACGACCATTCACGTGTCCAGCTGCCCGCCCAGGAGGGCGTCCTCGGCTCGGACTACATCAATGCCAACTACTGTGACGGGTATCGCAAGCATAATGCCTATGTAGCCACCCAGGGACCTTTGCAGGAGACCTTCGCCGATTTCTGGCGCATGTGCTGGGAGCTGAAGACGGCGACGATTGTGATGATGACCCGGCTGGAGGAGCGCACACGCATCAAGTGCGATCAGTATTGGCCCTCCCGTGGAACCGAGACTTACGGCCAGATCTTTGTCACCATCACCGAGACCCAGGAGCTGGCCACCTACAGCATTCGCACGTTCCAACTGTGCCGTCAGGGCTTCAACGATCGCCGCGAGATAAAGCAGCTGCAGTTCACGGCTTGGCCGGATCACGGTGTGCCCGATCATCCTGCTCCCTTCCTGCAGTTCCTGCGTCGCTGTCGCGCCCTCACTCCACCCGAGTCCGGGCCAGTTGTGGTTCACTGCTCAGCGGGTGTGGGTCGCACTGGCTGTTATATTGTCATTGACTCGATGCTAGAGCGGATGAAGCACGAGAAGATCATCGATATCTATGGCCATGTGACATGCTTGCGCGCCCAGCGCAACTACATGGTGCAAACGGAAGACCAGTATATCTTCATTCACGATGCGATCCTGGAAGCCATTATATGTGGATCGACAGAGGTAGCCGCACGCAACTTGCATAGCCATTTGCAGAAGCTGCTCACCACCGAGCCAGGCGAGAGCATTTCGGGGATGGAGGTGGAATTCAAGAAACTCTCGAATGTCAAGATGGACTCCTCCAAATTTGTAACCGCTAACTTGGCCTGCAACAAGCATAAGAATCGTCTAGTTCACATTCTGCCCTATGAATCGAGTCGCGTTTATTTGACGCCCATCCATGGAATCGAGGGCAGCGACTATGTCAATGCCAGTTTTATCGATGGCTACCGGTATCGCTCGGCCTACATTGCGGCTCAGGGACCAGTTCAGGACACCGCCGAGGACTTCTGGCGTATGCTCTGGGAGCACAACTCCACCATAGTTGTTATGTTAACAAAGCTCAAGGAAATGGGCAGGGTTAGCTAAACATGCTGCACTTATATTGGATATAGTCTAATCTGTATTGTCTTTTGCAGGAGAAGTGCTTCCAATATTGGCCTCACGAGCGCTCCGTACGTTATCAGTATTACGTTGTGGATCCCATCGCCGAGTATAATATGCCGCAATACAAACTGCGAGAGTTTAAGGTAGGTCATACCATTTCACATTTCCTATACCTATATCTCTCTATATCTTCCTCCCGGTTTACCCCCAGGTTACCGACGCTCGTGATGGTTCTTCCCGCACCGTTCGCCAGTTCCAGTTCATAGACTGGCCAGAGCAGGGTGTTCCAAAGTCTGGCGAGGGCTTCATCGATTTCATCGGGCAGGTCCACAAGACCAAAGAGCAATTCGGGCAAGATGGTCCCATCACGGTCCACTGCTCAGCCGGCGTGGGCCGCACGGGCGTCTTTATCACACTCAGCATTGTGCTCGAGCGCATGCAATACGAAGGTGTGCTCGATGTTTTCCAAACGGTGCGCATTTTGCGATCTCAGCGACCCGCCATGGTGCAGACGGAAGTGAGTAGCCCCAAATGGTGCCGGAGATCGGCATATCTCAGCTCTATCTTGGCACAGAATATTTTGAGAATATGATGACTGAAACTAATTTCTTTTTTGCAGGATCAATATCACTTTTGCTATCGCGCTGCCTTAGAGTACTTGGGCTCGTTCGACAACTATGCAAACTGAAGAACCAAGCAGAAGCTGAAACAGTAGCAGGAAAATAAGTAGGAGCTGGAGTTAAAGTCCGGGCTACAGAGCAGAAACAACAGTGTCAACTCCATGTTCATGTTAAATGTTGCATGTTCGTTGTTTTCAATTGTACGCATAAATACGCATTTACGATAAACACGGATACCTTAACTTTAAAGTATTATAGCCAGATACTGCCCACAAATTACTTACCTAAGTACTATGCATAGTGCGAGGGTAGTCTGAGGCATTTCCGATCTTAAGATAGGAGGGTAGTAAAATAAAATGTTATTTAAATGAATAGAATATAGAATCGGAAAAGTTTTCATAGGACCCTCACTTATATAAATTTTAATACCTATTTCATGAAACCTATTTTTGATTAGTTTTTAGCACCTCTTATCGCTCCCGGCTTTTGATTTTGTTATAAAATGGAAACTCAAGAAGACTGTTAAAAGTTTAATTATCAGTAATTTATACTTACTGCATATATGTATATCCCTACACATCCAGATATATACATATATATGTATATCTTGTGTGTGCATACAGTTTTTGCTCGAACTAATCAAAGTAGTCAATCAACTTGTTGTGGTGCAGCGGGGCAGCCCGCTCGCTGATTAACTTATACATATTTGAACTAAGGACTTGGTAGCTTTTAAACCCTTACCGCCTAAACGAATCTCAAGAAAAGAAACGATAAATTGAATGACAAGAAATGAAAACAACCTAAGTTGAAAGTCGGCTAGAGCCGAAGGTAGAGCAATGTAGTCCGAAATCCAATCATCATAACATTTATATATACATATAGTATATATATTTACATGTATTTGTGTCTGTGTGTACAACAATCAAATATGTTTCATATGTTTTTATACTTGACATACTTAAACAGTCCGCTACTATATTTATATGAAGCAAAGGAAATGTAAACCGTGCAATTAGTAAAAAGTCTTGCGTAGTGCATATCTGTTAGGACGCCTAGTTTAAATTAGTTTAAAGATTAACTTTAATTAGCGGGTAACTTTCCTCCTTTCTGACATTCCCCATCTGCAGCTATATAGCTAAAGAGCGCTATTTGTCAAATAGTAACGATCAAAACCCTATGTCTTTGTACTTTATAAATGTGTTTTAATTTTATTTGATTGATTTATATAAATTTTATTTAATAAGTGCATTTGAATGTTCATTTGATATTCCAACCCTATTCTAATCATAGGTGCATCCTTTTTAAATTCCTTTTATAATTATATTCCTGTATATACCGCAAAACCCTGCAGCTATATCTGTCTAAGTAAATAGGATCCTACAGCTAGAAATTATGGTACCTAACGTATATGAACGAGGCAGCATAGAGAATACACCCAGCCTATTAAAGGGATAGACGAGTAATAAGATAACTGTAGATATATATTGTAGAATACTTAACATATATAAATCGCAAAATACGTCTATATATTAATATAAATCGCACCCTATTTATATCTACTATAAAGCTACATCCGCATGGCATTATGAACTAAGAACTATTACGGTGTATATACATATTTGATATGCTGCTCAGTCGGCCGAAGTATTTATATACGGAATCGTTAGCAAGCCAATACATAAAAGCAAAGCAAAATTAAGTATTAGACAACTATTTAGCCACATGTTAAAGAACAATAGAGGTAATACGTATGTACACAACAGAGATATACACGTAAATATGAACGCATTGTGCATAATGCATTATATACATAACTACACTAGCATACTCTCATAAGTAACTGTTATACAACAAATTTAGCTCGTGGCCCACTAAAGTATTGGAGGATCTAGGAAATTGACAAGTTGGCGAAATGCCAGCACTCGAAAAGTAAATTAATATTTGGAGTATATATAAAGTGAAATAAAGTAAATACAAATTATAGCATGTATGATTAGGAACAATAGATGTCTAATAGATAATGGTTATCACACCACAGCGTTGCGAGCATATTTAGCATACTTCTATATAAATGCATTACAAAAATTTATATTGTATATTACAAGAAAATTGGTCGGCTTGTCAAGTTTTGTTAATATTATATTAAATTGTTTAATATATAAAAATATATACATACATGCATACATATATTTTACCAATTAGTCAGAAATAAAACAATTTTAACGATATACACAGAAAAGCCCTAAAAATTAATCAAGCTAGAGTCAAGCAATTGTATTGCATACAAAGCAACCTTTATGTAAGAAACACATGATGTTAAACCTTATCATATGACTATATGTATCAGATATATAATATATATATAATTTTCGAATGCGGAAAAATCCATGAACATGAATATTAAAAGACGAAATAAAAATACATATTACGAAAAAAGAAAAACTTCATGTCAATTCTTTACAGCAAAAATACCTGATATATTATTGTTTTGTTTTGTTTTCTCCATAAAATGTAAAGATTACTTGTCAAATGTTGGAATCATAGATCGAAAACTCCGGCAGAAATTACTTGTTCTCTGAATAGTACTTACGAGTCAAATACTATAATAATTTCTCACAGAAGTATCAAAAAATCTTATAATTTACATATGTGCATATGAGAATCAGTTTCAAATTTTAACGTTCTATTTTGGCACTACTACTATTCATGAACCAATATAAAATTCGTATTCGAACATATAATTACTGATGTACGATTAATGTACACTATTCGGCATAATAAACACAATTTTTGTAAAAGAATTTTGCTTGTTAATACTTTAAAATAATAGTTCTTAACAAAAATCGAGCTTTACATAATCGAAATTGATAGTCTTCAGATTCGAGTTCCAGAAATGCCAAAAATATTGATACGCGAAAAAAAACCTCGGGCTCTTCAACTGATTTAATTATCGACTTTACATCATAAAAGACGTACAACTTCATTAGACAGCGACCTTTATGATGTCTAACTCGTTTCTAAAGATTTGCCGAAAAAAAATGGTCTGATCAGAGGTATCCATTGCTTTATTTCAAGTATCAGCGAAATTATGGATTCTGCTATACTTCCATGCGTTATGTATGAACCTGGTTATGCAATTCAGACGCTTCTTCGACAAAAATGCCGACAGGATAAACTGTATTTTCCATAACCTGTCTTGAACGAAAAGTTATTTAAGTAACATTTTCTGTCATAGGCAGTCATTCTTAAATGAAGCTAGTTTTTGTTCCATCGTCGTTGAGACTTGTGCTTTGGCATATAGTTCAGCAACAAAAAAGTTATTAAGCAATTAGGTTTACATAGTAAGCACTCATACATAGTAAGACAATGCGTGTTTATGCTTGCATTCCTATGTTCTTCTGTGTGAGAGTGTTTGTGTCTCTTGTGTAAGCAGAAAGAGTGAAGAATTATTACGAAATACATGTCAATTCTTAGAAAGGTTCAGGAGATATTGTAGGCGAGCAGTCTCGACTAGAGCTTACTTACTTGTTTGCAATGTTTCAGTTTACTTCCTCGTATCTTGGCAGTTACGTTGCTAGATTCCATCCCCTAGCTCGAAATTAAGATTTCCAGCCTGTACCCACATGAGCATTATCTAACAATAACTTTTACAGAATATACATATATGTAATGCGTTTGTTCCGTGTCGGAAAATTGTGTTTCATATAAAAATATAGTTTTTTGATACATATTGTGGATCCGGACGGCCCCCGAAAATTCCTGACAAGATTACTAAATATAGCAAAATAAACTTCACAATTAGGCTGATATGCAAACTGGCACGCCGAGTTAACAGATCAGAATACTTTATTGAAAATGGGTTTTGCTTCACATCCAAGAAATGTGAAAGTATTTTAATACCCTCAACTGGGGTAGATAATATTACTTTTGTGATTTCTCTACGAAAAAATTACAATGTTCAAAATATATAGATTACAGATAAAGCGAAATCAATAAAAAAAAAGAAATATCTTAATGCGTTAACTTGACTTAGACTCTTTAGTAACAGAGGCCTGCTTAATCTCGGAAATGATATTTATTGGATCCTCGCTGCGCAAATAACCATTGTGCTCGGGATGGGATTCGAAAACCACCTCGCCGCGTATCACACGCACACGTGGACCGTGCGCACGAGCCGTGAACTTAACTTTGCCGCACGTATCTGGGCGTAGCCGGCGATGTGCGCGCAAGCCACTGACCACTACAAAATTCTTATCACATCCATAGCACTTGTAGCGCTTCATACCAATGTGACGTGATAGATGCGAGATCAGCGTCTCCCGATGTGTGAAATCCAGCGAACAGACCTGCAGAAAAGAACATTATCGGAAGATATAGTAAAATATCAGTTAACGAACAGCTTAATTATTAGGATACGAAAAATCATAGCCTAGCAGTATATGTGCTACTACATTGATTATTAATACGCTATAATCGAGATTGATATCAATACTCAAAAGTCAGCTTCTGCTTGAAGAGAATCGTAGATATTTCATTGTATACATCAGCATTCTTACCTTGCATTTGAATGGTTTTTCACCCGTATGCCTGCGTTGATGGACGCGTACCTGACCGGGCGTCCGAAAGCGTTTCTCACAGAAGTTGCATTTATGCGGCAGCTCGCCGGTGTGAATCATCTTATGAATGCGCAAGGCGCCTACTGTGGTAAAGCATTTGGCGCAATCGTCGCATTGATACTGAGCGGGACGAACGATGGGTCCTGGTCGTGCTGACTTAGCAGAGATGGGTGGAAAAGAAGAATCTTCAGAAGATGGCTTTAGACATGATACGGCAGGAGCAGCCACTGCTGGGTAGTTGACAGGAGCGGATGCGGATACTGGAGCGGATGCTTCTGGTGCAACAGAATATGCTTTCACAGCTGCTGCTACTTTTTCATGTGATGCTGCGGCTTCCGCAACAGGCGTCGATGTAGTACTTGTAGCTTGCAAGTTCTTAGACTCATTCGATTCTAAAAGAATATAATTTATTATTCAAAACCTTAAAGTGACAAAAGCAACTTGTACTCACTCTTATACATTTTTACTTCCACCTCTATCTGTTCAAACTCCGCGTCCGCAATGCCATGCACCTGCGTCAAGTGATTGCAGAATGCCAAATATAGTTCATAGCAACGCGCACATTTTGGACACTCCCAGTGGAAACGATGATTAGGATAGGTGAAACGCAACTGGCGGACTTTCGAGTGGCTCTCTTTGGTGAGCGGCATCCTAAGCACCTCCAATTCCGTTTGCGCCACCGGTTTATTGTTTTTCTTTGGCATTTGCAGGACGCTCCCGGGCATCGGAAGTGTTTCCTCTATGCTGCGTATTTGATTCTGGAACTCAGCGATGATCTTGCGAGATTCGGGCAGGCTCTCAAACAAACTTAAGGCATTGAAGTAGGCATTGCGATTCAACGGGGGCTTTTGTGATGCACCTGCACTAGGTGCCTTTGCAACGGCTGGGCTACTGCTCGGCTGTGAAGCCGAACTTATCGACATGGCACTTGGCGGTGTTACAGCTTTGCTGCCTGTGGAGCAATTAGTTGTGCTTGCGCTGCCCGAGCTAGGCGATATCTTGACGATTTTTGTATTTGGTGGCAATTTGAACAGCATACAGTTGCTGGGAAGCACCTTCAAGATGTTACCTGCTATGTGGGGCTTATCCTTTACGGGTTGTACGACTTTAGGTTGATTTACGGAGCCTTTTCTTGCAGTCAAAATGTTAGTCAACAGCTTTGGCTCAGAGATGGATAATTGTACGGACTTCAATTGGTCAGATGGTACAACTGCAAATGAGGAATTAATAATGATTAATTCATTTTGTGCGATATTTCTTGTAGTTTTGAAGCTCGGCTTACGTTGTATGGTTGGAAACATGGGAGTTTTAGCAGTTTGCACGTTCACAGGTTTCTTTATGGCTGGCAGGCGCAATTTGCCGCGCAATTTTCCTGCTAGACTGTTATCACTTGCCCAGCTTGGCTCACGGTCAGACTTTGACTCTTCTTCTTTTTCTTCTTTAATCTGTGGTTCTGTTTTGATAAGGACATCAGACATTTCTACGTCCTGCTCTGTTTGCTCATCTGCTGCATCCAACGGTTCTGTTTTGATTTGGACGTCGAAGCTTGTGTCCAACTTATTAACCGCCACTAGTTGACCCAAATTAGCATGCATATCTGCATACTCCACTTGTCCGCATAGCTCCTTGCTGTGCTGCCAATGCAGCTGCAGACCCGGATTCGTCTCAAAGTGCCTGCGACATATTGCGCAAACAAAGCGGCGAACAAAATAGTGACTGCTTAGGTGCTTAGCCAGGCTGGCAGCATCGCTACATTCCAACAGACAAATCTGAAAGGATTCATACTTATTAAATAAACCTGAAAATGTTACTTTCTTCAAATACTTTCAATATTTATGCAAAAGACTCAATGAATCATTTTTCAATAAAGATCAAATCGTTAATTATGCAACAATGTAATGCATTTTTGTGATCCTATTAATTAGATATTTATAAAATTTAAATATTTTCAACCCAAATCGTTAAATGTGTATTAGCAATATAATTAATGTATGTAATCCGAAGAGAAGTTGGCAGAGCAACAGACACACGGACCATTCTTTAGATCGTGAATTTATCCATAATTAATTCTTGAAATATATTTTGGCAATCGAAAAAAGAACTGCATTATCTAACACAAATACATACATATATTTCTGCTTTGGCACTGCGTATGTATGTATAATTTTATTATAATTCATAGGAAATGTCGTTAATTATATCATACATATAAGGCACAAAAGTGTTGAGCGTAAACTTGGACACTTCTTACTTTTATCACTATTATTAATATAATTTTGTTTTCAATACAACATTACATTACCCTGCAGTTAGATCCACTAATACCGCCCGCATGCTGACGAAATTCATGCTCCAGAATTTCCTCCAACATGTCGCACCAAACTCCACAGCCATAACAGCAAAAATGTCGATTTAACTGGTGGTTGATCTGATGCGAGGCCAGCGCCAGACGATTTTCACACCTATAACTGCAAATGTTGCATGCAAGTGTGCTATCATTTTCACAGGATGATGTCACAAATAACTGTAATGTAGAAGAGAACTTAAAAGCATGTTCGTATGTGTTCGTGTGCTAAGGTTAGGGCCTGCCTTGTGCTGCTGATCGAGCGTGCGGAGACTCTCAATAAACTTTTGCTCGTCCTCGGATTTGTAGTCATGCACTGGCACCGTTATCATATTAGGCTTCTCCTCTATGATATTAATAAAGCGGGTCGCTGCAAAGTATAAGAAAATTTAACACAAATACATTTATTATGACAAAGCTAACGGTATAGTGCGTAGTAAAAATAGACACAACACATGCAAAATTACAACCATGCGCACGCATACAAACACACATACTCATACAATATCATACTGCATATGCAAAAACGGACAATATTTACCACACGGCAGCTCCAACTGGGGTGCATCTTCATCTAACTCAAGCTTTATCTTGGTATCATCAATAACAAGCTCCTCTTTTTTTATCACAATTTGTTCCTGCATCGCTTTGTGGCGTAGAAAAAGTGCGCAAAAAAAAGTACCGCTGCGATCAGTAGCTGCTATCGACTGCTCTTTGAAAGAATATCGAATACACAACGCTTGGCTTGCGATATATGTACATTGCTTAGAATTAACGATAGCTTCATATCGATAGCTTATCACCCCTACGATATTGTACACTGAACTGTAACAGCACGAGAAATACTGCTAGAAAAAAAGAAAAACACAAAAAGCAAACAAATGGTTTATTTTTAAATTGCAAATTACTTAAAGATTAATAGAATTAGCATTTATTAATGTACATTAGTGAACTAAACAACAAGGGACCCACTTACCAAAATTGATATATAAATTGGGATAATAAATGGTATAATTATTGGCGAGCATAAACAAAAATTAAGATGAGCAATAGCGAGGACTCACAACAATATCTAAATGATATGATGGTCAAAGAAGAGGATGAGGCATCGGGAGGTGAGCAGTCAATCAATTATATATATAGTTCGCTTAATAAATTTATGTTGCTGCAGACGAATCAGACAGACATGATGGACACGGCATCATGCTGCGTGAACAGGATCGTTTTTTGCCCATTTGCAATATTATTAAAATAATGAAGGTGCCCGTACCGCAAAATGGCAAAATAGCCAAGGATGCCCGAGAGTGCATACAGGAGTGTGTCTCCGAATTCATATCCTTCATCAGCAGCGAGGCCATCGAGCGCAGTGTCGCAGAAAATCGAAAAACGGTGAATGGTGACGATTTACTGGTGGCATTCAGCAATTTGGGCTTCGATAACTACGTAGAGCCTCTCTCCATTTACTTGCAAAAATATCGCGAGGTAAGTCCGTGGCTTACCCTTATGGAAGATATAATATTTATGCATATTTGATTGTCTTCTCTTTTCCACCTAGTCAAACAAATCGGATCGCAATTTATTTTTGGACAGCAGCTATATGCAAAGCGAGGATGCCAGTGAGTCGGGGAAGCAGTAGCATCCTAAATTATGGGTGTTTTATTTATTCAAACTTAAGATATAATGTTTTAAAAGGTAGTCTGAATTAAAATTTTTTTCTCCCATTTATATTCGCATTAATTTCGGAATTCTTACGCTATTCGCATGTCAACTTCGGAATAGGTCTATTCCATTTCACGATACACCCATGTCTCAAATCTTCAGCTTCAATATGAGTATATTTTAAGACACGATTTCTTTTCTTTCCTACCTTGCTCCAGACTTGACGGCCAGATGTGTAAGCTATCGTCTTATAGATCTATTTACATCAAGCTCGAGAACTGACAAGCTTTGTCACTCTTGAAGACATTTAAAGTTGGTATATATTTCGCATGTTTGATTGAAGTCAGCCACGCGACGATAGATTAAAAATTGTCTATATATATACATAGACATATATATATATATATATATATATATATATATATATATATATATATATATATATATATATATAGTTTCTATTATGTAATGTATTGTATATAAGGTCAAAATCAAGTGTAATTTGTATGGCAAGTTTCTTAGTAATATAAGAGTTTCATTTATTATGTATATTTTATAAGACACCAAGTACTTTTGTATATGCTACAGGTTTACATATATATATTTATATATATATGTTTATTTGATATTAAAAAGAGTACGATAGGTTGATAGTCATATTGTTTGATGCAATCCTTAAGGAGATAGTTTAGTTTTAGCTGCCAGTAGAGACGGAAACATTGTAGCTGTTGATCATTTCCACTGGTCAATACTAACATTTAATATTTAAGGATATATCCCTCACAGTTATCTTTTAGCCTTTAGGGTATGAAGAGCTGTGATTTACTTATTACAATAATACTACAATAATAGTAAAACAATTTAAAAATGTAATTAAATAAAATACTAAACAAGGAACATTGTGTCTATGTAAAAGTTAAATCATATGGCCATAAGGTTTTAAAATCACTCGATTACCAATTAGACGACTATATTATGTATGTAAAACATATATATGTGGATTAGCTAGTCCGTTACATTACGATTAGGAGTGGAAAGGGCGTTTGGTTTCTACTTAAGATTAGTTTGGGGAGACGTGGTACTTCTTTCATAAATACATTGATAGAGATACTTAGTGATTAAATATATATATTAAATATTTTTAAATTATTTGAGACTAACACTAAGTTAAAATGAAGTGGCTTATAGACATTGGGATGTTTAACTTCTACTCCAAACAACTAAGAGCAATCTACTCGGAGATTCCGGACTATTAGATAGACATCCTAAATTCCACTACGAGCTGTTTTTAAGCACCGTTCGGATTGTACCCAAATTGTTCCAAAAGTAAAATATTAAAAACAAGTAAGAAAGCTCTAGTCGAGACTGCTCGACTACGAGATCCCCTGAACCCAACAAGCAACTGATATTTCAATAATAATTGGCACACCCACACGCACTCATACAAACAAATACACACACACATACATACAAACAAACACACGCGCACATACACACTCGCGATTGCGCTTGGGTTGTGCTGCAATGTTGGCAATATAAAGAGAACTTATTTGTTGAATAACTTAAATTCTAGACGTACGATCGTAATGAAACATTCAGAACGTAATCATAATGTTAAAATGTATGTGTATACCGAAGCACAAGTCTCTAGTACTTGATATACGACTTTTACAAAGATGAGGGTGAGGGGGTGAATTTAGGGGTGAGGGGTAAATTTTAACAAAAACCGAAATTGTATAAAATGAATCTTAATATACATTTTAAATTTGGAGACTCTAGCTTGAAAGATGTAGGAGATATCATTTTTTAAGTGATCTTCGATAAGGTTTTTTATCGATAAAAAAAATCGGAATGAGTTATCGTTTTTTAGTGATAAACTCGATATGCGCGCGATATATACGGACATTTTAAAAAAAGTTGAAGTCTCTAGCTCTTATATCTTCTGAGATCGACGCGTTCATACATACGGACAGACGGACGGACAGACAGACGGACAGGGCCAAATCGACTCAGCTCGTCGTGCTGATTAAGAATATATATACTCTGTGGGGTCTGCCACGCCTCCTTCTGCCTGTTACATACATTTCAACAAAACCATTATACCCTGTTTTCCCATTTTCAATGGGTTCAGGGTATAAAAAATGCGTATTGGTTGAACCAGCAGAATTTAACAAACATCTATGTCTCTTGAAGACATGCCGAAGTACAGTTTGTATAAGTATTAAGGTGATAACAATGGCATTTTGATATTTCGCCTATAAAAACAGTTGCCAAGATCAAAGGTTTATGCAGACGGAGCCAACTTGATCGACACAGCTCGTCGTGTTAATCAGGTAAATATATACTAAATGGGTTTATAATTTGTGGTTTCACATAATTTGCACAAAATCAAAATGACCTCATGTTATGACCTTTTTGACAAGGTTAATAAAATTATATTTCCGGCCTAGACTGCTACTGTTATAGCATCAGATCGTCACTCTCCAGGGGCTCATCCTTGATACAGAGCATTTTGGGGTTGTTTAAAGCATACTCGTTGAGAAATATGTTTTTATCATTGTG
The DNA here is from genome assembly GCF_054131105.1 of Drosophila navojoa. Taxonomy (NCBI): domain Eukaryota; kingdom Metazoa; phylum Arthropoda; class Insecta; order Diptera; family Drosophilidae; genus Drosophila; species Drosophila navojoa. The sequence continues at coordinate 27,906,304 of NC_142891.1, read as the reverse complement.
CCTCAAGTGCAATGTAGGCATTGCGTCCGAGAGCAGACGACCCGGCTCTATAAAGCAATAACTCTCAAAGTGTTTAGAGCAGATGTGTTTCGTGTTGTCCCACTTGGCAATGGGTTCGATTTTAAGATTATAGCACCATTTGACTCTCTGATTGCGGTTGTCGGGGAAGTCGTGCATGGGCAGCTGCACATCCTCGACGCCACAGATGAGGCAACTGAAAGCCTTAGCAGGTAGATGGACTGCACAAATGTGTTTACCAGAGTAGCGTTGTACCTCCGGCAAATCCAGGGCTTGACACCATTGATGAAGCAGCAAAGGATCTGTAACAAAATAATCACGTTAGAAAATTATACATACTGTTATCTCTATGGCTTACCACTTGGAAACTTATGCAGCTTGACTAGTCCATTGTGTTCGCAGTCAGTGATGCAGCAGCGTGGAGTACTTTCCGGTAACTGAGGCAGCTCCGGCTCTTTAATATTTGGACCAAGATTCCTTGTCGGCACGGCATTGGTGAATAGGCGACGAACGCCAATCAGTTGCGGGTCGAAATGACGGCTACAGATGAGCTTAGTGTTGCGCTGCGACGGAAAAAAGCGCATGCCTGTCGCCTGCTCCCATTTACGTATGGCGCCAATGTTGTTGGGCAGTCGGAAGAGTTTGATGCCATCGCCTCGTGGCCTGCGACAGTGGGGTAAACAGCATTGCTTGATTTTCCATGGCTGCAACTGGCCAGGAGGGCAGGGATCGCAGTGGGAAGTACGTTCTCGTTTCATCTGTGGTTCCGCAGGCAGTTGCTCCGACCCATTGTCTTCGTAATCATCGTTGTAGTCCTCCAACATAGTATCGTCCATATCATAATCATAACCGTCAGCCTCACCTTCGCTGCCTAACTCCATCTGCTGCTGGCTTTGCTCATTCGTGTACAGTTGCTCAGGCACATTTTCGCCCAGCTCCAAAGTTGGCACTGCCCAGGGACGGAGCTTCCTTAGTCGTATGCATCGCGGCTCAAAGTGAGCGCTGCATATCATGGTCTTCCATGGACGCCGTTCGTCGTATCGAATACGCAAATTGTGCATCCAGTGTTGCTGTAGCTGGCGGGAACGTGGAAATTTATAGATGTGCACGCCATGCTGTGAGCGCTGGCGCTGACAGTGGATTAGGGAGCACTTGTCATAGCCCGACTTGACCGGATTATAGTAGCTGTTGTCGCTGCACTTCTCCTGCTTAATACTGCGCTCATTCCAATTGTTATTGCAGTTCAAATAATTGCCCTCATGTTCCTCCTCTTCCTGACCTTCATGCAACTGGAGTTGTGGCTCTAGCATACTTAAGTCCTGTTCCTGCTCCTGTCCCGCCTCCTGCTCCTGTGCCAGCAGCGAATCATCCTCCTCGAATGGCTGCACTTGCTCATGCTTTACAGTGAAATTTTGTTTGCTAAGCATATCCTTATCCGAGCACACGCCAGGAACCGAAAAGTCATTGTCAAAAAGTTGCTTGGGCGCGCGGGGACCCAGCTTCAGGGTGGGCACACTGCCATGCATGAGTCGCATGTTGCCCAGGCAGATGGGCTCAAAGTGCGCGCTGCAGATGCGATAGCGCCAACGATACTCTGGATCGAAGGGCACCTGCGTGTTATGCTGCCACTTGGCGCACATGTCCGCCGAGTGTGGGAACTTGTGAAGAGTCAAATTTTCACTGGTCAGATGATTTGAGCAGCCGTCGATCTGACAGAACTTGCTTGATTTGCGGGGCGGAGCGGGACAGGGCAGGCGCACTTTAATGTCAACCTTGGAGTCCCCAGCAGGCAGTAGAGACTGCTCTTCCACTGGATTCACTGTCGCTTGTTCCTGCTGAACATTGAATTCGTTATCATAGATACGCGCAGGACGTCGGGAGCCCAAACGCAACGTGGGCATGGCTCCACGTCTAATGCGCGATCCATTGAAGCACTCAGCGACAAAATGATGGCTGCAAATGCGGAAGCGCCACGCGAAGTTGATGTCTACATCCACCTGGGTATTGTGCATCCACTTCTCCATAGCATCTATCGATGTGGGAAACTTGTGCAGCTTCAGATTGCCGTCGACATCAAGCACCGTCACACCGCAGCCTCGCACGCTGCAATGCCTCGCGCTGTAGCGAGAGTTACTGCCGTTTACTGATCCGCTACTCAGTGGGTTTGACGGACCTGAAGGATTATGCGACGGCTCTTCGGCATAGCTTATGGAGGGCTGTGTGTCCATCTGCTCATAGGTGGTGCACTTCTCTACGTGCCCCACCTCGAGTAGCACCTCCAGCTCCTGCATTTCTTGCGGCTGCTGTCCATAATAATCCTCTTCGTACACAGGGAGCGGCTCCTGCTTGAGTTGTGATTCTAGTTTGATTTGTGACGCCTCCTGCTCCTCGTCCTTCTGCCCCTGATCGTTGTCGTGCTTCTGCATCGCGTATTTGATATTCCGCATTTCCCTCTGCTTCTGCGCATCATTCAGCTCAACACTAACTTCCAACGCCTGCAGTGCCGATAATTGCTCATTCATGCGTTGCCACTGCTCCTCCGTGGGATTCTGATGCACTGGTGGCTCTGGCAGCTCCAACGTAGGCACGCTCCACGGCTTTAGCCGTCGCGCCTTCTCCACTAGGCAATTGGACTCGAAGTGCTTGCCGCACACCCGAAACTTGTAATGCGCATTATCATTGTAAGCTATCTGCATGTTGTCCAGCCACAGCAGGAGCACATCACGGCGCGTAGGCGGCAAGTGCAGGGAGTGCTCATCTCTTGGCTTTAGAGTCCTGCAGCCACGCACAGCGCAGCTGGCGATGCGAATGCGCACACTGTTGCGAGCAGCCTCGTAGTTGAATGTTAGAAGCTCCTCCTCCGCACACTGCTCAGGGAACTCCTCGTACAGCATGACAAAGTGCAGCGGGCAGAGCTTGAGCGGCTGCTGCTGATCGAATTCCTCCAATCCCATATACGACAGCCACATTTCACGCAGCGGCAGTCCTTGTGGCAAGTCGTAGTTGACTTTTTGAAAGCCTTTTTGCAGTTCCATGCAATGGGGATAGCAACAGTCGCAGTGGATACGCACACGTCCGTTCCGAGCAGTGATTGGGAGCTCTTTGATGCTTTCGTGTATGTTACCCGTCTCATCGTGGCCCAGGTGAAGTGTAGGCACGGCGCCTATATGAAGACGGTCACCGTCTATGCAGCTGGGCTCGAAGTGCACGCTACATATGCGACGCCCCTTCACTTGCACTTTGGTGGGATCGAGGCGGAAATTCTGCAGCCATTTCTCTAGAAGAAACTTAGCCTTTGGAAGCCCGAACAACTGCACGTTGTCCGCATCCTTCGAGCGTCCACAGCTGGGCACAACGCATACGTGGGCTTCCTCTTCCCAGCTGGCCGGATTGGGCAACACGTCTAGCAGGTCATCGTGGCCCAAATGAAGTGTGGGTCGCGCAGCTTGGCGTAACAGCTTGTCCGCATTGAAGCAGTGCGCTTCGAAGTGTCGCTCACAGACATGCGGCTCCTGGCCCACTAAAGACGCCGCATCGATGCGCAAGTTGTGACACCAATCCTCCATCTGTGATGTCCGTTTAGGCATTTTAAATAAGCGAGGACGCCTTGCACCCGCCTCGTTAACGCAGCCATTGACTAAGCAGCGCATCTCGTAGACGGGTCGACTCAGTTCAAGAGTGGGCACAGCATCCTCCTTCAGTTGTCCAGACTCAGGGTCGAAGCAGTCGTCTGCGAAATGAGACCGGCACACCTGCGAAACGTAAGATCCGTCAGATTGTTTCCTACACAAGTCCAACTTCAAGCTGACTGAAAGACTAATAAAAGCATACCTGAAATCCATCGCTACTGGCCTGCATGGACCGATGCTTGCAGTTGGCAGCCCACCGGCGCAGGGTGGGCCGATCTGTCGGGTAGGGAAAGAGGGGCAGTTGGTCGCTGCGCTGCTGGAAGCAGGTGAGAACGGAGCAGAAGTTTGTATAGATGTACTGCAGCGCCTGCCTCTCCTCCTTGCTGTCAGCAATGTTGCCATTGTGCCGAGCATTGGGTATGATATGACCATCGTGACCAAGCTTCAGCGTCGGCACCGCCCAGCTACGCAAATGCCTCTTGTAAATGGCGTCCGGCTCGAAGTGTTCCTGACACACAAACAGATGCTGTGTATCCACGAGACGCGGCTGCTGCTGCGTGTTCACCAGCCACTTGCGCAGCGCAGTCTCGATAGTGGGAAAACGAAACAGATGGGTGAGAGCATTCTCCTGCTGTCCACAACTGGCAATGCAACAGGTGCGCAGTTTACCCCGGGGACTTGGACTTGCGCTCGCGCTGGCCGTCGGACTGACGGAGAGGTAAAGAGGTAACTCCGTCTTGATTCGTAGCGGCATTTCAAGAGGCACACCTTGCTGGGCTAGTGCGCCATCAGCGTTGTCTTCCAGCTTGAGATTCTGATAAATATCCGGGTCGTTGTGGTTGAGATGCAGTGTAGGAACCGCTCCTAGCCTAGGACGCACTGCACCCAGGGCATGGGGCTCGAAGTGCCGTAAGCAGATGCGATAGGCGCGCTCGCGCTCCGGATCGTAGTCAATTTTCGTATTGTGCAGCCATTTGGCGCGGGTACGTTGGCATGATGGAAGTCTGGTGAGATGCACGTTGTCTGTGAATTTACTTTGGCAGCCGGGCACTGAGCAGCGTAGCCCCATGGCAATGGTGGATGAGGCGATGAGCTCGTACGTTTCCCTTAGCTCGCACAGCACTATCTCAGGCAACGGCTCCGGCAACGGCACCTGCTCGAACAGCTGCATATAGTGCATGACGCACAGCTGCTCGTGGTTCGACGATTGGGGGGATCGAGGTGGTAGTTGCAGCCACTGCAGCCACGCCTCTCGCACTTGGGGATGCTCGGGCAGGGCGTAGCCACGATAGAGACGAGCACATGGACAGTTGGGAACCAGGCAGCCAATGCCACCGATCGAGTTGTGGCTACGATAAATATTACTATCCGTATGGCCTAGGCGCAAGGTGGGCAACATTGCCTCATCCTCAAAGTGGTCCTCGCACACATACGTCTGGTTGAGGTTCAAGTTGTCAGGAAGCTTTAAATTGTGCAGCCACTTGCGCAGCAACAAACGATCTCTTGGCATGCGTCGCATGTGAGCGGCATGCAGAAACAATTCCTTTTCACAACTGGGCACGCAGCAGACTCGCTTAGTCTGCATCACTGCTAGATTCGCTGTCGTCGTCGTCGTCGCCGTTGTCGTTGTCGTTGGCGAAATTTCTGTCATTGTCGTCGTCGTCGTCGTCGTTGGCGTTGGCGTCGCTGGCCTCGTTGTTGTCGCTGGCGTCGTTGACGTCGCTGGCGTCATCGTCAGCGGATCTTTCCTTTTGCGACAGTGTTTCAGGCTCCAAAGCCGAAAAACCGAATTTTGCTGTGATTGCGCATCATGGATGTCTGCAGCTTGGCCATTGCAACGATAGCTAAGGGGTGTGTCGTGGCCCAAATTCAAGGTGGGCACCGCGTTTTGCTTCAGCTTGCGCGTGCCTAACATCTCCGCCTCGAAGTGCTCAATGCAAACACGCCCAACACAATCGGCTAGATCTATTTGCAGGTTTGCGCTCCATTTAAACAGTTGCTGCGGATCCTTGGGAAAGCCAAAGGTGCTTAGCTGATGGGTAGCAGTGCGCTCCTTACGGCAGTGCTTGAGGCAGCATATGGGCGTCACATTATTCACGGTTCTTTTCTCGCGTCTCGGAGGAAGAGCCACTTGAATAGGCAGAGTATCGGGGAGCAACAGCTCATCATCGTTGCCAGGTATATCCTCCTCATCCATATTGTCGTCGGGATTGTCATCTTCGTTATTGTAGAGCTGTTCATCTTCGCTGTGCTGCTCTGCAAACGTTTCTACAAGCTCCAAGGGATCAAAGTAGCCGTGCTCTTGCTGCTCCTCTTCATCTGATTGATGATTCGTCTGCTCCTCGTCGTCATCATCCTGTTCTTCCGTCTGCTCGTCGTTTGCCATTGATTGATCCTCTTCATTCAGCTCATTCTTCACCTTAACAAGCGAGTCGAAGCTGTTCGCCCGCTCTCCGCTTTCAGGCTCCTCCTCCTCCTCCTGCTGCAGGCCTGCCTTAATAGCCTCGTTGTCAAAGACTACGCCCTCATCGTGGCCCAGTTTCAGCGTAGGCACTGCTCCCATCTTTAGTTTCAGCTTTCCACGCACCATGGGCTCAAAGTGATCCGCACATATGCGACCGCGACATTGATCTGGTGCAAGGCGGAGATTCACACGCCACTTCTCAAGCAGCTCCTCATTGCGCGGGTAGCGATAGGTGCGCAAGTCGTTGTCAATGCTCCGCCTTTTGCGGCAATGGGCCAACGCACAAGTGGGAGTAAAGAAGCCCGGGATGTTCTTTGGATTCTCATAGATGTTCGTCTCCTGGTGGCCCAGTTGTAAGGTGGGCATTGCCCATCCCCTCAACTGTTTGCCATCAATGCAGCGGCGATTGAAATGGGCGCTGCAAACACGCGTCGTCCTATTCACTTCGCCAGCTTTGAGTCGGAGATTATGACGCCACTTGTTTTGCTGTTGTTTTCCCGTCGGAAACGGAAACAAACGGGCTCCACTTTCTACCCTTTTGTTGCGTGGACAGCTGCGAACACAGCACGTGAGTTGCGGCGTGGATCGCTTGAACTTGACCTGGATAGATATATAAATTTGGCATTAAAGTGAATACACAGTCTGCGCTGAGCTACTCACCTGTCTAGTAAAGTGCTCTTCCTGTTTAATGCCCACGCGCTGGTGCCGTCCAAACATATTGCTCTGCAGCTCATCGGGATTCACACGGTATAGGTCTTCCGTCTCGTCGTGACCCAACTCCAATGTGGGTATGGAGCCCAAGTTGAGGCGCGTCTTGCCGATGCATATGTCTTCGAAATGAGCATTACAAATCTTATAGCGCTCGCGCTCCTTGAAATTGAGGTGCTCGAGTCGAAGATTGTGGCGCCAGCGCTCGAAGAGGGCCGGATCTTTAGGAAAGCTGTTCATCTGCACCTCATCGAACTTGCGAGTCTTGCCACAGGTGGGAACGCAGCACTTAAACACTGGGTCTACGTAGCGAGCCTCCGGCTTCGGATTCGATATCAGCTCAATCTGGACATCGTCGTGCCCAAGCATCAGTGTGGGAATAGCCCACTTGTAGAGATGCTTGGAGCCGATACAATCGGGCTCGAAGTGCCTATTGCAGATGCGCATGCCAATGCAATCAATTGGGTTCATCTTGAGATTGTTGCACCACTTCCAAAGCAGATCCTCGTCGTCGTTGGGGAACCGGAAGAGCCGCACATCCGGCTGATCCTTTGAGGCGTCACAGCCCTCGATAGCGCAGTGCTCCTCGACAAACGACTGCGCCTCATTCGGATAGATATCGTCGTCCTGATGGCCCAGCTCGAGAGTCGGAATGGCGCCAGTGCTCAAGCGCTTGCCATTGAACGAGTGTGTCTCAAAGTGCCGCGAGCAGATGCGGTACTGCTGTCGCATGGCACCGCGCGGTCGCATGCGTATGTTGTGCATCCACTTGCGCAGCTGAGTGGGGTTGTGGGGCAGCCGGAAGAGCTGGACTCCCTGGCCCCGCTGCCGACGACAGCTCTCCACAATGCAGACGCGCTGCATGCACAGCTTGTTTGCTTTGATCTTGGCTGGGTTCTGGTAGATCTTGTAGCCGGGTGGAGTATTGAGATCGAGCGTCGGCACCGCTAGCGGCACTGGGCACTTCTTGCTGAGGACGTGCGGCTCAAAGTGCGCGGAGCACAGACGCCGCTGAGCACTTCCAACCATCGGAACTTGCAGGTTGTGCGCCCACTTTGCCAACGTAGCGCGATTGAGTTTGGGAAACCGATATAATTGGACGTTGTGCAGAGAGCGCACCTTGCGGCAGTGGGGCAGACAGCAGCGTGGCACCCAGGTGGGTTTGGTAATGCTTCCATCACTTCCTTCTCTTTGCACGCTGAGATGAGAGGTGCGACGCTTGTACAGCATCTGCTGCTCGGGATTCTCAAAGAGATTCTCTATGTTCGTGGCAAGATTGAGCGTAGGTATGGCCCACGGCCGCATTCGCTTGCCTATGCAATGGGCTTCGAAGTGTAGATTGCAGATGCGCATGGAAGGCAGCTGAGCGATGTCTATCTGCAGATTGTGCGCCCATTTGGTCAGCACTTGGGACTCCTCTGGCGGTCGATAGAGCTTGATGTCATCCACGCTGGGATTGCGCTTGCAGGTCTCCACACAGCATTCACCCTGCTCCTCACCATTATTTGGAGCACTTGGTCGAGCATAGAACTCGGCCACCTGCTCTGGAGTCGGAAGGGGATAGGGAATGTTATCGTGGCCGAGCATAAGAGTGGGCACTGCCCACTTCTCCAGCCGCTTGTTACGTAAGCAGCGTTCCTCGAAATGCACCTCGCAGATAGCATCGTTGAAGAGTTTGATCCCATCCGGAACGGTGCGCTGCAAATTGGCACACCATTTGGTTAGCAGCGCCACATTGCTGGGAAAACGATGCAGATTGGCGTGGTCGCGATCCCGATTGCGTTTGCACACTGCCACGCAACAGGTCTCGCGTATGTTCAGTTTCTTGATTACATCCGGATTGCGATGAATGTCCTCTTCGTCGTGGCCCAAATGCAGCGTGGGCACCGCGAACGGACGCATGCAACCGCCAATGCAATAGGGCTCGAAATGCAGGCTGCATATGCGCATGCCCTTGTGCATCTTGTCCTCGGGTATACGCAGATTGTGACACCATTTGCGCATCTGCTCCGGGCGCCTAGGTATCGTATGGAATGTGATGTTCTCATTGTTGTGTCGCTTGCTTTCGCAGCTGGGCACACAGCAGACGTCCATGCTGTCGCTCACATTCAGTAGCCCAGAGGATGAGTTGCCAGAGCTCATGCCCATGGCCATGTAGGAGGCACTTAGCTCCGGATCTACATAGTGGGATGTTGAGCTGGCCGACGAGGAAGTGGATGCAGCAGAGTGCCTCTGATATTTGTGATTACTCTGTTGCTGCGGCAACTGCTGTTGATGCTGCTGCATGTGGTGCTGTTGCAGCGGCTGTTGCTGATGATGATTATGATGGGTGGGCGTCGAAGCATTGGGCGGAGGCCACAGTTCATTTTCGTAGATGTTGAAGGTGTCATTGTGGCCCAGGTGTAGAGTTGGCACAGCGCCTGTAAACGTAAATATATTACTTTAAATGCCAATTTAAATATAAAATCTACAAATAATACCAGGATTAAATAGAAATTTCAGATAATTAACGGACCGTGTCCGCTTAAACTGTGTACTTTTTATACCCTTAACCCATTGAAAATGGGAAATCAGGGTATAATGGTTTTGTTAAAAGTATGTAACAGGCAGAAGGACGCGTGGCAGCCCCACAAAGTATATATATTGTTGATCAGGGCGACGAGCTGAGTTGATTTAGCCCTGTCCGTCTGTCTGTCCGTCCGTCCGTCCGTCCGTATGTATGAACGCGTCGATTTCAGAAGATATAAGAGCTAGAGACTTCAACTTTTTTTAAAAATGTCCGTATATATTACGCGCATATCGAGTTTATCACTAAAAAACGATAACTCATTCCGATACTTTTTTATCGATAAAAAACCTTATCGAAGATCACTTAAAAAATGATATCTCCTACATCTTTCAAGCTAGAGTCTCCAAATTTAAAATGTATATTAAGATGAATTTTATACAATTTCGGTTTTTGTTAAAATTTACCCCCCACCCCTAAATCCACCCCCTCACCCTCATCTTTGTAAAAGTCGTATATCAAATACTAGAGACTTGTGCTTCGGTATACACATACATTTAAACATCATGATTACGTTCTGAAAGTTTCATTACGATCGTACGTCTAGAAATTAAATTATTCATCAAATAAGTTCTCCTATTATTGCCACACTGCAGCGCAACCCAAGCGCAATCGCCTATATATGCGTGTGTGTGTGCGTGTGTTTATTTGTATGTGTATGTGTGTGCGTCTGTTTGTTTGTATGCGTGTGTGTGTGTGCTAATTATTATTGAAATATCAGTTCCTTGTGGGGTTCAGGGGATCTCGTAGTCGAGCAGTCTCGACTAGAGCTTTCTTACTTGTTAATTGTAATTTTCTTATTGTAATTTTCCAAAATTAATTAATGATCTTGCTCATGTTGTAAAACAACTCAAAGGTAAATGATATTTCAGTGAGTCATCCCCTGCATATACATAATTTCATAATTAATTGCTTACCCGGCGACAATTTCCGTAAGCCGAGGGCTTCCTTAATAAAGTGAGCGCTGCATATTTTGTGATTTTTTCCACGATACACTGCCGGATCGAGCCTTAAGTTATAGCACCAACGACGCAACAATACCTCATCTCTGGGGAACCGGTAAAGCGACATGTTGAAGTCCGAGGAGCGACTGCGGCGACAAAAGTTCAGGCAGCAACGTTTCTCCTCAACATACAGATTCTTCGGATTGTCATGAATCTTGCCATACTGGGCACCCAAATGAAGTGTAGGTACAGCCCAGGGTTTCAGTCGGAATTTGCCAATGCAACGCTCCTCGAAGTGCCGACTGCAGAAGTGACGCGGCTCTTTGGCCTGCACAGGCAGACGTGCGTTCTGGCACCATTTGATCAGACTCTTGATATCCTTCGGAAAATTGTAAAACTTGAGATTGCTCTCACCGCGCTGGCTCGTGCAATTGGGCATGCTGCAGCGAGCTACCTCGCCCGTGGTAAATGTGTTGGTTAACTCTCGATTCTGATACAAATTGGCGACATCGTCGTGGCCCAGGTTGAACGTGGGCACTGCCCAATAGCAGAGCGAGTAGCGATTTATGCAACGCTTCGGGAAATGCATGCTACAAATGCGAAAGCTGGCATAGCTGGACGCAGGTATGTGAAACATTTTGAGATTGTGCAGCCATTGATGCAGATACTTCTCGTCCTTGGGAAACGTGAAGAACTGCAGAGTGGGGCTGGTGCTCTTGCGCACTCCACACAATGGCACGCAGCACAGCGCATCTTCCGATTCATCCAGCGTGGAGGAATGTGCCTGCGGTCCACCAATTACAACGCCGCTCGTATGCAGCGAGTTGTCGCTCCCATAAGAATTGTTGTAGCCGCTGTTCTCGTGCAGGCTATATCCGGACTCGCTGGTCGAGTTGCTGTAGCTTCGCTCCAGCTTAATACTCGGCTCGTTCTTTAAGGATGAGGCAAAGAGGGAGGCGCCACCATCAGCGTTCGCTTGACGCTGCTGTAGCAAGGAACTAAGCGCCGCCGTAGCAGGCAACGCATTTGCTTTGTGCTGAGACGCAGTCACTGCAAAGAGAGAGCATTATTATAAGCGCAAATCAGTCGGAGTAACCAAGACTTACTCTCTATCGTGCCCATGTGGCAATCCTGCAATTTATAGTTACTCTGCTCCGACAGCTGCTGGTGTTGCTGTTGCTGATGTGCTGCTGCATAGTACTTGCCGCAAAAGTAAGGGGCCGCTAGGCGATGCTCGTGCAACTCCAGCGCGGTTTGATACCATAAGCGGCAAATCGGGCAATCGAAGCGCTGCTGAAATTTGTGCAGCGGCAAATGGGCGTAAAGCTGTTCACGCGTAGGAAATGCCATTGAGCACATCTGCAAATGATAAATTGTAATTAGTATAGCCTTTCTCGTATAGAAATTATAAATTTCCCTCTTCTTACATTGCACACAAAGCTGTCGTAGTCGTGTTGCATGTATTCGTGCGATTCGCAATCGGCAATATTGTCAAAGTACTTGCCACAGTACTTGTGACAGAAGAACTTATCAGCGCGGTGCAGTTGCTTGTGCTTCTGCAGGTCCTCGCCACCCATGAAGGACATGGGGCAGATGTTGCACTTGTAGTCGTACTCTTGGATCGTGCAACTACTCTCGGCCACATGTCGCAAATAGATTTGCTTCTTAAAGAACACCTCCTTGCAGCGTTGGCAGATGGGCAGACTCTCCGAGGAACGTTCCGTTTGCAGCTTACGGCGAGGAAAGCTGAGCGGATTCTACAATACAAAAGAAAACTTTATAATAATATAACAATTTAGTCTTTCGGAGCTCACCTTTTGGTTGCCATAGGCATCATCCTTTACAGTTAACTCCACCTTTGGACTCAGCATTTCGTCACCAAATTCGGGAAATTTGCTAAAATCGGCAAAGGGCGTATTGTCATCAATATAGTTGGACTTGAAAGCATGTTCGTCAGTGGGTTCCGCTGTCAAAAACAAAATGAATATAAACAATTTTTTATTAATATATTGAATACATTTATTATCTCAGCTCTTTATCAAACTAATTTCCGTCTGCTGACTTTGCTGTGCTTTAATAAAATAAAATGTATTTTAATTTTAGAAATCTATTTTTACAAGTTAATCGGCACAAATTGTATGTGCAAAATAGAAAATGGAAAAAATATAATAATTCCTAAAGCTCCATTCAATATTCAATATTATATTTTCAAACGGCAGTTCTTCAGAGATTATTCTTATATTGTACCTTACTTATATTCTATAAACAAATTTTTATTTTTAATATCTTGGAAAAAAAAGAAGGTTGTGGTATTTGAATGAAGTAGGATTGAAAAATTCACTATTAAGATACAGAAAAATGTCTTGGAGATTGTTTTCATATTGTATAATTTATGTAGCATATATTGCTAAAAATAGTAAGACATATGTCAAATGAATTGTACAACAACAATAATTTGCATAATTAATAGACGTTTAAAAAATTAAGCTATAATAAAAATTGAGTTAATGAGAGTATATCTTCATTTAACCAACGAAAATATACATATGTAGATATGTTTGCCTTCATGTGCATGTAATGAATATCTTTTAGAAAACTTTAGCTTTACAGTTTCTATGGTTTTACGTGTGCATACATTTTGTTAGTTTGTTTCAATTGTTCTCGCTTCTTTGATAAGCATGAATGCAGAGATAACAGAAACGAGAATTTTCTCTTGTATCTTCCCTATACACGTAAATCTATTCACATATGAGCAAATATTTCTTAGTTTTCCAGAAATGTGTTTAGCAAAATGGAAATAAAGAATTTGAATTAACATTTTTATTTATTCTTCTTGAGACCCCGCCCTATTGGGCATCTATGCGTTAATATATACATATATTTGGGAACCTAACAGTTACATAATGTTCGAGACTTAAAAGTGAGAATTAACAAATATACATTAACGCACACACAACCAATATAAAGTCTATTAATTTTGGATTACCCAGACAGGGTACAACGTATCCAGCTGAGCTTATATGACGATGGTATATGTATGTACATATATATTGTAGGTTCCTTAAATATACATATATCGACGAGATAGATACATACACAGAGCACTCCGAAACAAAGGTACAGATACGGAGGCGAACAAAACAAAACCGAATATGGAAAACCTAGCGAACCTACCGAAAAACAACCGACCGAAACAACCGCTAAAAGTCTCAGCGTAACTCTACTCTGTAACAAAACGCTTTATTGATTCGGCGACGCCAAAAGCGGAGCTGAAATTACTGCTACTTACGCTATACGACAAAATATATGGGCGCCCAAGTAACAGTAACTGGGAGCGCACTCTCTCTCCCTCTCTCTCCTATTCACACTCAATCACTTACACTCTCAGCCTTGTTTTTGTTACGCTCAGACTATATGAGTGCGTCTGTACCAATCAGATATGGTGGTATGCACATTTACGAGCACGAAGCACGATTTTAATAATTTGCTCGCTCCGAATGACTCTTACATACATATACTAAAAATATATTGTTTTCGTAGCCGAATAAATTGATGAATTGCCATAAGAAAATCAAATTTCTCTGTTGAAACATACTTTTTACTTCTTAGTTAATAGTTGATATTTTTACTGATATCCCAAATTGATTCAATAATCTAATTTTCCTTTTCACAATATTTATAATACCAAATCAAATGCAATTGAAATTTCTTCTTATGTTTCGTGTCGTGACATAAATATCAAATATGATCTCATCTCTATACCCCAATCTAGAACCAATTGCTTATTGCAGCTAGTATATTTGCATTACTGTGTGCGTATGTGGATATCGATATCCCTAAAGCTCGATACTTACATTTTATTATCATTTCGCCGCTAGCATCAAGCGAGTGGCGATTGGAGACGGGCGCTGGAGGCGGTGCCATTGGATTTTGAAAATGTTGTAGGTGCTGCTGTTGATGTTGTTGATGGCGTTGTCTTTCATCGGGAAGCTCCAATGGTTCGCTCTTAATATATGGATAGGAGCTGTGCACTATGCTGTGCGGCATATACGAACGTTGACTGAGGTGCTGTTGCTGCTGCTGTTGTTGATGTTGCTGCTGTTGTTGTTCTTGCTGGTATTGCAGCAGCTGGTTGTGCGCATAGGCCACAGTATTAGCTTCAAGGTTATATCCCACCCCCGCAGCAGCAGTAGCAGAAGCAGCCCCGTAATAGTGCGTCCCACCCGCTCCGTATGCATTCATAATGCTATTGTTGTTGTTGTTGTGATTGTTGTTGGTGCCGCTCTTGCAGGGTGTCGCATACGGGTGCGGCTGTTGGGGCGGGTAGGAAGCAACATGTGAGTACCAACTGTGCTGCTGCTGTATTTGTTTATGTTGTAAATGCTGATGCTGCTGGTGCTGTTGCTGTTGTTGCTGTAGATGATGCTGCTGCTGCTGTTGCTGCTGGTAGTAGTGGAGATGTTGTTGTTGATGCTGATGCGAATGCGGTTGATTATTGTGTTGTGACATTACGTTAGAGATTTAGTCGTATCTTTGATTTTGGGCAAATTTTCGTTTCACCTATGCAATTGGCTATTAGCAAAAAAAAAAACACCCGAAGTATACTACTACTGTTTCATCTCTCTCGCTCGCGCGCGCTGTCTTTTTCATTTGGCGTCGTCTTTTATATACCAGTTTTTCAGTGTTCTGCCCCCTTCGCAGAGATGTTTGCATGTATATATGTGTTTGGGTATGTATCGAAATGTCAATTTATTTATTCACAAGTCGATCTCAAGTCAATTGGACATATTTTTTACTATTTAGCGATTGATAACCAATTGGAAATTATTACATTGAGCGCGAGAACCGAAACTTTCAACACTTTTTTCGTTCGTTTCGTAGATTTAGCGCGACGCGACACAACAAACTCCTGCGTGCATGCATGTGCGTATATTTGCAAGTGTGTGTGGTTACCGTAGTGATGTGATAATCGCTAGGTGGCGCAGTAATCTTCGATGTTTTCTCTTGCGCAGTGGTATCGATATGAACAAAAATCAAAATAAAGTTCATGCAACGTATATTTGAATTAAACTTTTTTGACATAAAAATATTGTAATCGTTTAGTATCAAGTAGATATCGTCCCAAACAAAATATGTACTTTAAATGTCAATATTATATAGATACTTCATAAGATTAGAGTCTACTAGTGGAAACAATGAAAATGATTTTTTAAATATATTTTTCGCTGAACTACAAACTTGGCCTTCATTATGTTATTTTAGGACCTATAACGCCCACTCGTTGTTGCAATTGCTCTTTGAGTAGTTTGGAGTCTGTGACCAGTTGTTCTTCAGCCAGCTTATCGAGGGTGCCACGCAGCTTTTGCTTTACTTCATTAATGCGCCCAGAGTTTTTCGCTGATATAGGTAATATGTGCTTAAATTTGATCACTCTATTTGGACGCAGTTCATCTGGACAGGCGGATAGATTGCTGTTCAAGTCCGTAAGAAACGGCTTTATATTTGCTAGCAACTCCTGAGCCCCTTCCTTGTCCATTTTGTTGATCAACAACACGCAGGGCTTCTCTAATAACTCAGGATCGTATAGCTCCAGTTCCTTGTTGAGTGCATAAATGTTGCTCAGGCAGTCGCGATGTTCGTGGCGTTGACTCAGTTGAAAGCCGAAAATATCCACCATGAAAAGCAGCAGACGAGTGCGCTCAATATGCTTCAGAAACTTGTGACCCATACCAAAGTTTGCATGTGCCCCTTCTATCAGACCAGGAAGATCGGCAATAGTTATTGAGCGTAGGTCAGCGTACTCCACGGTTCCGACTTGTGGCCGAATCGTGGTGACTGCAAAGAGAAGCAAATGATTTAACAATTGAAGCTGTAGATATATATACATACATACATGGATACGCTGCTATCTTGGGTTTCGCATTAGATATAGCTTTCAGCAGCGTGCTCTTGCCTGCATTGGGAAACCCAACCAAACCCACGTCTGCTATTAATTTCAGATCTAGCTGCACCGTACGACTTTCTCCGGGCCGACCGATGAAATTGTTGCCTATACAGCCGCCTGTGCCGCCGCCCGCTACAATGCAGCTGGAATCGGGTTCATTGAGATCCGCCAACAATTTCTGCTGTTGCTCATCGTACACCTGAACTCCCAGTGGTACCTCTATTCTTTGGTCCATGCCGCGTTTTCCATATATGTTCACTTTGCTGCTGTCCTCGCCACTGGTCGCCTGAACGCGTTTTTCTCTTAGATTTTGTGCCACTTTCCGTAATGTTAGTCCCTCCTTGGCCACGAAGTAGACGCAGCCGCCCTGGCCACCAACTCCTCCATATTTGGGTAAGCCATTTCCACCATGTCCGCCACGTACCGTCAACCGCAAAGTGTCCAAGAAGTTGCAACGAAAATGTGCTCGCGCAGGCTGTAAAATTAATTATCATTAATTGCATTTTAATTTAATATTTAACTACAAACCGTTTTTGTGGATTTCAGCAGGAACTTGAACAGTTGCACCATCGCGAACAGCTGATCAGTAAGTGTGGACTAGTATGCTGGTAGCAGTAACAATGCTGGAATAAGTTACAATAATTGCAATTGTTTGTACTACACCACAACACCACAGGTAGGCAATTAAATTACATTTTCACTTAATTATGTTTTGTGTCTTAAAAAAATAACATTTCACTTGTTGAGCATCAACTGTAAGCGATATATTTTTCTAAGAGTCATCGATAAAAGCAGCTGATTGAGCACATGTTTGCTTGTTGTTTTGGTTGACCAACTGCAACACGATTCGCGCATCTCTAGTTGGTATTAAAGTATTTCTTATATTTCATTTTTAGAACACTCACGCGTGTTGTGAAATGGAACCGGGGATTTGCTACATTAAGCCTGAGTAAGTGATATATGTATGGATTTTCAAGCCTTAAGTATATGTTAGATTTTGTATTAAAATAGGTATTTGTTGGCAGAACCTAATGGTGCCCACAACTGGGAAGTAAAACCATCCACTGATGGAGAAACAAACAAAAGAAAACACCTGGAGAATGAGGAAACTACAAACGAGCGACAAAGCAAGCGTGGAAGTGGCAAAAAAGAGCGGAAACGTGGCCAAAATAAAGTAAATATTTATTTCACCTTTAGTTTTCGTTGTATAAAAGAGTTTTCTATTAGAATCGACCCGTGTTCAAAGATGAGCGCTACTCTCATTTGTGCCACTCGTTGGTAGATGGCGCTGGTGGCGAGCCCTGCACTCTGCCAAATTGCCGTTATGTGCATGATCTGAACGCGTTTATAGCAGCCAAAGGTGCGGATTTGGGTGAGCAATGCTACGTGTATGACACCAAGGGATATTGTGCACGTGGCATCACATGCCGTTTTGCCAAAGCCCACACAGATGAGAACGGACGAAATATGAAGAAGCCAAATTACGATGAAAAAGCCGCGCAGACTACGTACAATGGCATCAGCTCAGGTAAAGTGAAATTTAAGTGAAAAAAGTAAACGATTGTAATGATATATATTGTTTAAGCAGAGCTACAAGTGCGTCTGCGCAAGCATGATTACGACTTTAGTCGTAGCAAAGAGTTGATCAAGAAGGCGGAAAAGCGCAGAGATGAAAGGAAGAAGGATCAGCAGCCAAAGGAGTTGGAGGTTCAGAACCTAGACAAAGAGGAACAGGAGGGCAGGAAAGAACGCCAGCAGCAAGATGTGGCACCTATAGAGAAAGAAGAAGCGACAGAGGACCAGTCATCGGTGAGGAAGCCCATTGGTAGTGCTATAGATGAAGAAACAAATGGACGCGATGCGCACCGAAAGCCTGTCATCGATTTTCGAGAGAAGCTGCTGCTCTCCCCGTTGACAACAGTGGGAAATTTGCCATTTCGTCGCATCTGCAAGGAGTTCGGGGCAGACATCACCTGTGGAGAGATGGCATGCGCTGTCCCGCTGCTCAAGG
This sequence comes from Drosophila navojoa, assembly GCF_054131105.1. Taxonomy (NCBI): domain Eukaryota; kingdom Metazoa; phylum Arthropoda; class Insecta; order Diptera; family Drosophilidae; genus Drosophila; species Drosophila navojoa. Next base: position 27,888,020 of record NC_142891.1, on the reverse strand, counting down.
GTCTCGGGCAGGAATGGGCGCTGACCAAGCGTCATCAAAGCGAGAACGTGTTTGGCGTGCAGCTGTGTGGCAACAACCCGAATGTGATTAGCCAGGCGGCGCAAGTGTTGCACGAAACATCGCGGGTGGACTTCATTGATCTTAATATAGGCTGTCCGATTGACCTCATCTATCAACAGGGCGGAGGTAGTGCACTAATGCGCCGCACCAATATCCTGGAACTGACTGTGCGCAGCTGCTCGGCGCTGTCCGAGCGGCTGCCTTTCACTGTGAAAATGCGCACAGGTGTCTATGCGGATAAGAGTGTGGCCCACGAACTGCTGCCTCTGGTAGAGGAATGGGGCGCCTCGGCTGTTACCTTGCATGGACGTTCCAGGGAGCAGCGATACACGCGCCAAGCCAACTGGACGTATATCGAGGAGTGCGCCAAACAAGCCAAGCATATACCCGTGATTGGGAATGGCGACATTCTGAGCTATGAGGACTACGTAGAGCGACGAGCTTTGGCTCCACACGTTAGCTCTGTCATGATTGGACGCGGTGCGTTAATCAAACCTTGGATCTTCCAGGAGATCAAAGAGCAAAAAGCGTGCTCACCCAGCTCGACGCAACGGTTTGAAATGTTGCGTCGCTATTGCAACTACGGATTGGAGCACTGGGGCTCAGATACTAAGGGCGTGGAGAGCACTCGGCGCTTTCTGCTCGAATGGCAATCGTTCCTATACCGCTACATACCAGAGGAGCTGCAGCTGTCGCCGCCACAGAAAATCAATGCCAGGCCACAAAAGTATCGCGGACGCGATGAAATGGAATCACTGATGAGCTCCGGCAACGCCTCCGACTGGGTGCGACTCAGTGAAATGCTGCTCGGCCCGGTACCTCAAGGATTTACCTTTGTACCCAAGCACAAGGCGAATGCTTTCTAATTCCCGATCCGTTGTTGACTATTCATTTTTGCTACTCGTATTATATATACCTGCATATGTGTTACATTATGTAATAAAGCGTTTAGCTATACCATGTAAAACTACTCCTTTTACAATTTTAGATGAATGACATTGAATGCCCACTGATATAACTGGTTGAACTCGTGGTATGAGATTTGTTAATATAAAAATGTTTGGTAATACATCGATCGACTATTTGAACTGTGTTTTTAACACTTGCTGATTTAGACGACAATTAACACTAGTCTACCGTTTAAAATTATAAATATGAGTGGAATTTTCGATAGAGCTACGAGTACTTATAGCTTTAATGGAGTTCTGGCTGACCATACTTTTCCAATTTTCCCAACATACGTACTTCACGCCACTTCATAGTGGGTAAGATGATTACTTATATACAAAGTTGTATACTAACACCCTACCATATACTTATACATCAGATTTGCTCTGAAGATCTGTCAATCCCAGTTGGTATGTAGCATAACCTATCCAATCCCCTCTGTTTGCTTAGAATACAAGATTTAAAAAAGATTTATTCAGACACAATAAAAAAAAAGGACAATCACTTCAAGTAGCTAAGCGCCTCCTCCACATCAGCCTTGGAGCCTAGGAATATTGGGCTGCGCTCGTGAATTTTCTGTGGGACAATATCCAGTATGCTGATCTTGCCATTGCTGGCCAGACCGCCAGCCAGGATCATGAGATAAGCCATGGGATTGCATTCATAGAGCAGACGGAGCTTGCCATTGGGCGACGACTTGGTGGCCGGATAGATGAAGATGCCGCCGTATTTGATAGTGCGGTGCACATCGGCCACCATGGAGCCGACGTAGCGAGCGCCGTACGGCTTGCCTTTGGCGGGATCCTTCTTTGCAGCAATGTAGTTGTAAACGCCCTCATCCCAGTCGGAGGCATAGCCTTCATTGATAGAATAGATCTTGCCCTTGTTGGGCACACGCATATTGGGGTCAGTCAGAATGAACTCGCCAATGGCCGGATCGTAGGTGAAGCCGTTCACACTGCTGCCCAGACCCAGGACAATGGCTGTCGCAGAGCCGTAGAGCGCATAGCCGGCAGCAACGAGCTGGTTGCCCGGCTGCAGTGCATCCTGGACAGTGGGCACTCCCGTGCTCTTCTTCCGATAAATGGCGAAGATGGAGCCAATCGACACGAGGCAGTCAATATTGGAGGAACCATCCAGCGGATCAAAGCAGACTATATACTTTCCCTGTCAACGAATGCGATCAAGTTATTAAATCCTCTAGAGAAATGTAGCTCACTTACCTGTCGTTCCGTTTCCACCTCGATCACATTCTCGTTCTCCTCGGAGACCATAAGGCACGTGGTGTAGGACGACTTGAGCATGTTGATGAACAGCTCATTCGACAGCACATCCAACTTCTTTACCTCCTCTCCCTGTACATTGACATCGCCAGCGATACCGTGCAGCTTGGCTATGCCAGCCTTCCGCACTGCAGATGCAGTCGCCTTGATGGCCGTCTGTATGCAATTCAGCAGCTGGGACAGATCTCCAGTCGCTTCCTTGAACTTACGCTGTTCCTGGAGCACGAAACGCGTCAGCGTCATCGCATTCGAGTCGAAGGCGGGTCCCTGCTGCGTCATTTTGGCTGCCGGAAGTCGGAGAAATTGATAAAATAGATGTTAAGCGAAATTCTCTTCCGCTAAGAATCGAGCAATAGCAACATGTATTTACAAGTATTAACTTTGCAATTTAGTTAAGGAATTTCTACCAGGCTGAGCTAGCTAATGAAATACTCTGGTTCTAGTATGATGCATAGTTTTGATATGATCTACGTATTCAAATTAATTAATTTGTGACATTACAATAAATATAGAAGTAGAAGAGACAAACGTTACCGAAAACAAACGAAAAATATATTATAGCTATAAAGAATAATGAATAGACTTATTGACAAATCTGGAGAACTGGCTAATGATTAACGTTTACTATTTGTGTTATACATGCTAAAAATATATATTTTTTATTTATATGGAACACTATTCTTTTTTTTAAGCAATCTGAAACCATTTTCAATGGGAAACGAGGATATAATGGCTTTGTTGAAGTGTATGTAACAGAAGGCAGATCCCGAAAAGTATATATATTCTTGATCAGGGCGACGAGCTGAGTCGATTTAGCCCTGTCCGTCTGTCTGTCCGTCCGTCCGTATGCTTGAACGCGTCCATCTCAAAAGATATACGAGCTAGAGACTTAAACTTTTTTTAGAATGTCCATATACATATATAGCGCAGATATTGAGTTTATCGATATCGATCCCGCTATTTTTATCGATGAAAACCTTATCGAAAATCAGTAATTTAATTATATCTGAAGCTAGAGTCCTCAAATTTTAAATATATATTCATCCATCTGAGTATATATTTAAAAATATATTTATACAATTTCGATTTTTGATATAATTTAATAATTTGAATCCCCTTATACAATACCTCCCTTATATCTCTGGTTAGTGCTTATATTCACCCTCTCACCCTGTAAAAAGCGTATTTCAAATACTAGAGAACTGTGCTTTGGCAAATATTAGCAAACTTATGTAAATAAATTTATTCATTTATTTGTATAAGATTAATTGCTATTACTCAAGCCTTGATTAAAGATCAAGAAATACATGCATAAAATTGTTATATAAGCACAAGCATATATAATTAGTTTGAAAATCAAATTGTGGTAATAACATAGAGTAAATAAATATGGAATTATCTGCTTTATAATCTATTAAGAGTTAAAGGTTACGTTTTTGTGGACATGCTCTAGAATAGATAGCAAAATTCATAGAGTACAGGACTAACTTCGAATCATAAATTTCACAGCTAGCTAGTTAGTTGGATTGAGTTGGGGTACTAGTTATGTAAGTTATAATAATTGAAAACTTGTGGTGCAATTAAGAGGGTAAACAGTCAATAGGCAGGCAGGCGGCAGGAGGCAAAGGAGCGAAAGAGGAACTGGTGCTGGTGCTGGTGCTGGTGCTGGTGCTGCTGTTGGTAGAGGAAAGCAGTGCGAGTCTCTTAATTTTTCCACTTACAATCACCGTTGCTGGCCGCCATGGTTGGGTCGTATATAGTGTATCTATGTGTGTATACAATATCTGATGCGGTTCCTGTGGTTCTTTAAAAACAACAACAACAATGTCGTATACAAAAATTTAATGCCAGACCAAAATAAAAGTGTCAAGGTCAAATGGGAGCTCAGTAAAAATACGAGAGATTGGGAAGCTTGGGTGAAAACTCATCAAAAACTTGTCAGACTCGCCCGATGTGATTATTTGTTTCGGCTAGCACTGATAACCTGTTTGAACTTTTTGGTCTACATGCACGTCTATATACATATGTATTTGCTTAATGATAAATATATGTAAGTATGTATGTAGTCTGATATGCTCGAACAGAACCGGAACAAGCAAAAAGTCTTTTTCTTTCGATTTTTTTGGCGATTTCTGAGAGCTGGGACACGTGCCCCTAATTTAAATTTAGCAATAGTGTCGCAAAAACACATGATTTGATTTAGCTATGGCATATGTTGCTATACACATATATGTATATTCTATATACATATGTATGTATATGTTGCTACATACGCAGTATCGCCCACTTGGCTATAACTTTGCTTTGACCCTTTCCAATGCCGGCAAAGCCAAAAATTTGTAGTGCTTCCTCAAGTATGTACATATATAATCATGTGCATATGTATATGTATATACACACATATGTATATATACAAATATATATATTTATATACATACACATACATATGCATATATGTATATATATATATGTATATAGTTATATTTTACGCATTATGTGGGATAGAACTTTCACTTACAGCACAGACAACAATAAACGTAGCGATCAAAACAGAAGACGAATGAAGATGCGAAGAGACAGTCAAAGAACCGCACTCGATGGCTGTGCTGCAGAGACTGAGAGACGTCGCCTTTCTGCTGGCACTAGGTGCGAGAATAGGAATGGGCAGCGATTGCAGTGTAACAAAAAATACAAGAAAATAAGCAGTGCGTGTGCGAGACCGGAAATACCCTGTAGTTGATTATATATGTATATTATTTTGTTATTTTATTTATTTATTTTGTATGCATCAGAATTAATATAAAAATTAAAACTAACTTACAAATCGAGCACTCACAATTGGGAACTTCGGCTTGACCTTTTATAGCATGGAGTAATATAGCGTTTTATAGCAAGTCTGTACAAGCATGTTAAAATTGAAAAATAGTGTACACGAACATATATATGATAAATCTCCCTTTTTCGTATGCTTTCCAGCTGAATTGTGTCGTAAACAGATAACACGTCAACGTACGCTTAAATAGAGTCAGACTGTGAGAGAGTGAGAGCGAAAGAGCGAAAAGAGAGGAGAGAGAACGGCGAAAAGGGAACAGCTTACAGAAATACATATGTATATATGCATGCATACATATGTACATATGTATGTATTGGGTGCATGCTGATTGAGCTAATGAACAGAGTTGTCCAACGCAAAGAGGGCGCGAATGAACACGACGACACAGAGCATAACTGGAGACATACTGAAATACACTCAATACATTCAAGTCATACATATGTATGTATTTGCTTAGCAAAAGCTGGAAGCGAATTTTTATTTAGACAACTTTTTTACTTAAGACCCGCTGTTATCAGTCGCTATTGCCGGCGCAAAAATGAAATAATGTTTTAATTAAAAAAGTCATTTTCCAAAGTCGCGCATGTAGCATGCAATACTGTATAATAAAGAATATTTCAATTGATTTCTAACTTTGTTTGAATTTAATGTCAAAAACTATACATTAACTTTTTAGATAAATTGGTATTCGTCAACCATTTATTATGTATAATAACTCTTGCGATTAACTAAAATATTCATAACAAGTAAGATAGTTGCAGTCGGGCGTTACCGACTGCGGAATACTCATTCACACCCTTTCAGCAATTAGTAGCTAAGTTTTGTTTTAATACTGTAGAAAATTCCGTTTTCAATATTTTTCCAGCTCATTTTTTATACCATGAACCCATTGAAAATGGGAAATCAGCATATAATGGTTTTCTTGAAATGTATGTAACAGGCAGAAGGAGGCGTGGCAGACCCCACAAAGTATATAGTATATTCTTGATCAGGGCGATCTGTTCGTCTGTCTGTCCGTATGTTTGAATGCGTCGATTTCAGAAGATATAAGAGCTAGACACTTCAATTTTTTTTAAATGTCCATACATAGCGCGCGCATATCGAGTTTATCACTAAAAAACGATAACTCATTCCAATACTTTTTTATCGATAAAAAACCTTATCGAAGATCACTTAAAAAATTATATCTCCTACATCTTTTAAGCTAGAGTCTCCAAATTTAAAATGTATATTAAGATGTATTTTAGACAATTTCGGTTTTTGTTAAAATTTATCCCCTCACCCCTAAATCCACCCTCACCTTCATCTTTGTAAAAGTCGTATATCAAATACTAGAGACTTGTGCTTCGGTATACACATACATTCAAACATCATGATTACGTTCTGAAAGTTTCATTACGATCGTACGTCTAGAAATTAAATTATTCAACAAATAAGTTATCATTATATTGCCAACATTGCAATGCAACCCAAGCGCAATCGCCTGTATATGCGAGTGTGTGTGTGTGCGTGTGTGTTTTCTAATTATTATTGAAATATCAGTTGCTTGTAGGGTTCAGGGGATCTCGTAGTCGAGCAGTCTCGACTAGAGCTTTCTTACTTGTTTCATTTTTCATTTTTAGCCAGCTCATAGAAAAAACTAATGATAGTCTAGCAGAAAATTTTGGATGGTTATGCTTAAAAATGTACAGAGATTTTTTTTTTTTTGGGAATTGATAGAGGAGGTTACTAGTAACTTAACTATCCAAACTTCTAGCTCTTATACTTTAGGTGATATAAACTTTTGCGGTTTGCCGCGCCCCCTGGTGGCGGACATATATCCATTAAAGTTTTTTCGTCTTGGGAGATTAGCCCGAGTATATATACTAAATTTGAGGTCTTTAGCGCTCAAAATATAGCAGTATTTGAAAAATCACTATATCTTCAGGTCCGATTTGCCAAGCCCCTGGTGAGCGTAGACATTTTTTCATTAATCTTCATAGAATGCAAGCATTAACTCACGTGCAAAATTTAAACGTTATACCTTAAAAAATCTAGGAGATACAGTTTTATCCGATTTGCCACGCCTCCAATGGGCATAACACCTTATAAATCGGAGATATACACGAGTATGTGTTCCAAATTTCAAGTCTCTAGCTTCAACAGCGTAGAAATAAACTGCGTTCATACGGACAGACGGACAAATCCAAAATACTCATCTCACTTTCGTGAATGAGTATAAAAATATAGATAGACATTGCCAGATTTAGCACAAATCCAATAATATAAAATATATTTATAGACCTTTATAAATCAGTATTTACGAATACAATACATCCAGAAATCAGTTTTTTATTACCGCAAGCTAATTTGAGTGGAGGCTCGACTTCTATTTTGTTGTTTTCCAATCATACCATAACGCTTTAGATTACAGCCATATTTAGAGATAGCGTAAATTCCCCATATATGTATGTATATATGTACGTATGTATATAGATACACGCATACATTAGGTTTGGCTTCCTTGCATATGTACACATGTATGTATGTACATATGAATGTGTTGCCCTCTTTGTCATTGCAACGACCTTTCCTCGTTTTTATACAGTCCAGTCCCGATAATTCAAAATGGCCAGGGGACCAAGTTTTTTTTCGATTTACACAGAATTTTAAATTATCGAGAAAGAATTTATTCAAGGGGTTAGGATTTTATTTTGATTTATAGAACTTTTTTATTCTGTGGGGTATAAATTATCGAGACTTGACTGTACTTTGCACTGATATGAGCATGAATAACTCTCGATTTTAGTTTGTATGGAATTGATTATAAACAGTTCAAAATAGACATGATAATAAAAGTAAATTAAAACACGTGCAACTTTGTTATGAAACTATTTAGCATAAATATAATTGAATTTTATAATGTAGTGTACTTTGTTACTTTTACGACAGGCAAACGTAATGTACACTTGTGTTATGGAAGGAATATGAATTTCAGAAAGAAATAAAAGCTGATCAATTCGCTAGGTTGTCAACTTTAAGGGATAATAAGTCCTCTATACGATTCTGGACATACAATTAATAGTGAAATACAAAACTTTAATGTTAAATACAATATTTTGAAAAGACTTTAAATTAGAATATGTTTTGCAAACATAGCTGAAAAAATTATATGTATGTAAGTATGTTAAAATACTATAAGGTATATAGCTGTGTTCGTGAAAATAGTTTTCATATATTCTGAGTATTATTTATGCCTTTCCATTTCAGATAAGTAAGTAATATAAAGGGGGAAAAACTTCAGCGGTTATCATCCCAGTTAATCGTAGGCGGATGACAAGCTATTCAAATCTACTTACCTTAACGCCAAGCATATGGGGTGTTCACTCCGGGAGCTGGTTCTCTCTGGTTGCTCATGCAATCACAGCTCAATTGAAAGTATTCAAAAAGTATTTCACTGTTTGAGCTGCCGAGTCGCAACAAAGTGTTTCCCTAAATGGCTTGCTAATAACCCGCAATTATTTTGCCATTGTTGAGAGCACTTCAACATATTTCACCCCCAGGAAACAGGGCCAAGTGGGGGCAGGATGTGGGCACTCTGTGGGCGTGCCCGTGACTTCAACCCTATGAAAATGTCACTGTTTAACCTGATTAGTGCCTACTTTTTGTTGTTGGACGTCAATTAGATTTGATTACCCGTCGGAACTCGAGAAACTTTTTTTTTAAATTTTTTTTTCACATGAGTTTTTATTTAAAGCGTTAAATCTAAGCCGTCTAGCACATAAATATACATCTACAAAGAGAGTTATATACTCTGGGAAAGACAGCGTGTGTGTAAGAGAAAAAGAGAGAGAGAGAGAGAGAGAGACAGATCTTAAATAGAAGTACTCGAATAAAATCACTATCTGTATTTGGTGATACTGTAATATATGTGTATGTGTATAATTTGCTTAAATTTAACTGTGACTAGACTCGCACTCAATTGGAAAATCCTTATTGTGATTGCTATTTACAGAGTTTGATAACTTGAAAGTTGTATAGACTCGATATGGATTGTTTAATGTGCAAAAAATTCCCAAATACCGAAATTCCAGGTAAAAGGCCTAAAATAAATCATTAGTTTGTAAATTTGAAAATCAAATTGATGCTGGTAGTACTTAACGTGATGTTTAACAACAACAACAATTAAAGCAAAGAAGATTCTGTAAAAAAAAAAAAACATTTATATACAAATATGATAAGATGAAGTATTGAACGAATAAACGCAATAAATTCAATAAGATATGAAAGAAGAATTTCTCAAAATCCGGACATAATCTGGTAATTTTTTGTTTTTAGTAGTTTTTAACAATTGTTTTTTTTTATATATATTTTTTTTGTATTCCAGGAACATAGCGAGAAAATGTTTAATAATTGAACAAAAATTCCAAGAAGAAACCATAAAAATAGCAAAAATAATAAAAAGGTATTGGCAGATCTTCATTTTCTATCTTGTAATATTCTGGTATTTTTCGCACACGTTAAGTCTATGAATGGACAACTCTTTACACGCCTACGTCCTATGTGAGCTGATAGAGTTTCGTGTCGCCCACAATATCCACATCGCTGGAATTATCATCAACCTCGCTATCCGCCTCCAGGTCGGAGTAGTCATCCGTGGAGTAGCCATGCTGCAGGAAGCACATTTGCAACTGCTGCTGACTTGATGTCTGGCTCAGCTTGGGCTTGGTATCCGTGGCTGCTGCTGGGGGGCTGTGGGGATCGCCCTGCTGCTTGCCGCCTGAGTCGGTGCGTGAGAAGTCAACGGGTTCTGTGGGCCAGATAATTTCCAAAAATTTTACAACTAATTTGATTAGGGGCCAAATAAAACTTGAGGAAAAGTTTCGTCAAAAGGAGCTCCAGGCTAATTGGCCAAAGAAACTTCCAGAAAGGCCAAAAGTTGGTCCTAAGACTAAGAGACCTCGACTTTGTCTTCTTCTTATTCACTCACCATTGGCAGTGTCGCGTCGTCGCAGCTGTTTCTTGTGCTTCATGCGACGATTCTGGAACCAGGTCTTGACCTGCGTCTCGCTCAGCCCCAGAGCTGTGGCCAGCTCTACGCGCTCTGGCGTCGACAGATACCGTTGCGCCTCGAAGCGTTTCTCCAGCCCCGACAGCTGCGGGTCGCTGAAGACGGTGCGCGCCTTACGGCGCCGGCAGTGCCTCAGCGCATTCACGCCCATGCCAAGGCCGAGGGCCAGCTCCGGCACACAGCCGGGCGCGCCGAAGAAGGGCGCTCCTCCGAACAGGCTGGCTGCAAGAAGTGGGTGGCACACATTAATTGCATTACATGCTGACATAGAGTCCTTTGTGCCGGGCACAACTTTTGGGATATTCGGGTGTCGCTAATGGCCATCGACACGCAGAGCAACAGCAGACATACCTTGGGACAGAAAGTAGGGATCCACCGACTTGTACGTGCCCGACGACGGCGACAGATAGCCGAGGGTCATCTGCAAGAAGCCATGATCGCCGTACCCAGTGTTTGGATAAAGCACACTATTGGGGGCACCTGCTGCTGGCGGAGGCGGAGGCGGCGCAGGTGGTGCTGCAGTCGCCGCCGCCGCCGCCGCCGCTGCTGCTGCTGTCATCTGTTGCACACTCGGCTCTGCCGCTGGCCCCGCATTAGAGTGCCCGTAGTGGGCGGCTGCCGACCTTTGCTGGTGTGCTCTGCGGGTGGAAGTCGTAAGTTAAGAGCTAGATCGGGTATGAGGTATGATGTCTAAAAAGCTAATTTCTTTTAAAATGGATTTGAGAACATCGGAATCGTGCGGAATGCTAACTGTCTTAATTGACAAACGGAAATGTTAGAGCATACGCAACTCCCAATCCCACACAATGATATTTGAGTTACGGTAATATCTGAGAACATTTTTAAAGTTGCAAGCATAATTTCTATTTTCGAATATGACCTACAATATACATACATATTAAAATTTTTACTTAAATATTGTGTATTATACAAATTCAATAGTTTTTTGATTAGTTGGATAATTTTATATATTACATACATATTGTCTAATATTATGATACTTAAGGAAAGTTGTTTCAAGTTATCGAAAGCGCATTAAAGCTTTTAAAGTATACATATGTTAAATGAGTCGTCTGACGAGAAATTGAACTTTGGGACTCTTGAATCGGTGTGGATCTAGAAACAATTCATAAAGAACAGTTCAACGCTTCTAATACTTATAATGAATTGCAAATAAAATCCTTGAGGCCAATTCAGCTTTATAGAATTATTTTGTTGTTATTATTTATTTATTATATGAATGGAATTTTTTGGCATTGTGATTTCTGACTGTGGAACTTGCGATTATTCCAAACATCAAAAAGATCGTGCATAGAGACAGAGAAAACAAACTGGGAATTCGCGGCACTAAATATATTATGCGGGATGCAGCATAGATCGCTATATACCCTAGGCACCTCAGGGACTCTAAACATGTTTTTCTTCCTGATATAACGAAATATTATATTTTCAATATACTTATTCATATATGTATATATAAATATATAGAAATATTTGGAATAGTTAGTTTTTAAACTCTAATTTTATATTACTTTCTTTTGATAAGGATTTTCACTGTATAGTTGTGGAATTCATTTAAATGAGAACAATTTAAGTACAGTCGGCTCCTGTTATTACAAACCTGCGTTAGTTCGAACCTCTCATTTATTCCCTACAAAATCTCTTTATATTTCGAATTAAGTCCATACATTTTTATTCACTCAGTAATTCGAACTAAAAAATCATTGCTAAGACGCAGTAATTCGTACTCATATGGTTAAACACTCGACAATTTTAATTTGCGAAGTTTCTTGGTGTGTTAGAAAGACGAAACTAATTGGAAAAGTAGAAGGAGGTGAGAAGAAAACGATGTTGCAAAAGAATTATGGATGATGAAGAATCATCAATGATACCAGTTGTTGACATCAGCGGTGTGAGTTTTTCTGACTATGTTCAAGTGGGTGATAATGTTGCTGTTTCAGGATCCCTAACTGACGGGGAAATTTTAAAATGAGTTCTATAAAACCTAATTAATTTGAGCATATGTACATTACGTTAAATAAAACCCCTTGATAATTCGAAGTTTTATTTATTTTCTCTTAAAATTTCGAACCATTTAATATTTCAAACATTCCATAATTCGAAATATTTTAAGAGTCCCTTGAATTTCGAAATAACGAGAGTCGACTGTAAATCTTCAGAAATCTTTTTAATATGAATCACTCAAATTCTTTGTAATAAAATTCAAGAATTTAAATTTATAACCTGTTTCGAAAGTAAACATGACGGAATATATTCATTTTTTTTTTTTCATTTCATTTAATAATCAGTGCAATCAACTGAATTATGTCATGGCTGACTCCCTCTCAGAATGACAATTGAAAACAGCAATTAACTAACTCAAAGCTTAAACTTGCAATTCGTTGCCTGCAATGCAGTTATTTTAATTGTCATTCGTTAATTATTTACGAAATATTTATATCTGAATAAAATATTTTAAAGATTTCTTTCAAAATTAATTTCATGGAATTTCACAATGAACTTTTAGGGCAACTCTTTCGCGTGTATTCTAGGAGTATCGCTCACAAACTGAGTTGATTTATAAATTGTACTTATTTACATTATTTAATCGAAAGTCCCTCATATATGTGGCATGTGAGGCATCCATTGCACTTACCGTTGGCTGTGCATGGACTTGACGTAATCCTCGCTGTTATAAATTGCTGCCGAGTGCTGAGGACTGCTGGTGTGACGTGTCGACGCCGTGCCTGTTGGCATTACAGGGTATCTGTTATTGTCAAATGCACTCGCATTGGTATTAGTATTAGCATTAGCATTAACATTGGCACTGGCACTGCCACTTGATAGGGTGTTTGACACGTTGGATATGGAGCTGGCGCTCGTATTGCTCCTGGCACTTTTCACTGAATATTTGTTGCACTTTTGATTGCTATTGTTGCTGTTGCTGTTGCTATTGTTGTTCAAGTTTTGAAATAATATGTGTTCGATGGAAAATGGCGTTTTTGTGGTTAGCATTGTGGTCGTTGCGGCAGAGCACTTGCTTGTGGCAATAGTTGCAGCCGCAGCTGCAGCAGCTGCCGCTGCCGCAGTTGCAGTTGCTGTTGCTGTTGCTGTTGCCGTCGCCGTTGCAGCCGCAGTTGCAGTTGCAGTTGCAACTGGGCTGAGGCTGTTCTCATTTAGCGCTGACATCATGTCCTGCTCCTGCTCGAGTCCTGGCCGTCGCGCTTATGTTGTTTGCTCGTTGACGGTCGCGTTGAGTTTGCGGCAATCACCGCACATCAACCAGCAAATCGCTCTAAGCGATGTCCCCGTTTGAGCCACGGCACAGCAGCCCACCCCCAAAAGCAGGCAATGCACTTGCGGTTCGCTGCTCAGACACCCAAAAATACACACGCACACCCACACACAGGCAGGCAGCGTTTCGCTGTATTTGTGAACACACCCCCATTTGCATGTGTAGCATATATGGTTGTCTCTCTCTAGCACCACAACAGCATTACGGCCGAATGCAATTTAGCCATTTGCACCGCTTGATTTCGGCCCTATAATGCTGGCATTTTATCTATACAGCTGTGTATGTTTATGTATAGGAACTATATATGTATGTATATGATATGCATGTATGTATATATTTATAAAGTCGTCGGATTTGTTGATTGTGCACAGCCAAAAATGACTTGGTTTACATTTCTATATGTCATTTATGTGATACAAATTTGTTTTTTTTTTTAATTTTTAGAGCTGGAAATACTATGTCTCTTTAATCCCTGAAAATGAAAAATTGCAAGATATGGATATACTTGGATATACTTCTATGAACTATTATATACCAAACAGTCCCATAATTCCATTGAACAATTTTTATTTTTGCATGTTGAATAGTTTTAAAACAAATAAATAAATATATATTATTGATATACATATAAATTCATTCTCACATTATAATATATATTTTATACTGATAATACATAAAAATATACAATATCGATTATAAATATATACAATAAATTATTTTAAATTAAAAATCAGTACATAATGAAAATTATTTATAAATAATTAAATAAATGTAAGCTCACCGGAAAAGACGTTAAGAAATAAAAACTCATATATAATTTCATATATTTTTACATCAAACTCACATTTTACTAATTCCAATAATATTTCTTAAGATTAATATATAGTACTATTTTGTTTTTCTGTGTGCCCATAGTAGTTACTAAGTTTAATTGGTTCATGTTAACCGCAAATAACTTGATCGCAGTTGTGGTCGGCGCTGACGCTGATGATGAAGCTGACGCTGACGGCAACTGCGACTGCGACTGCGACTGCTGCCGCCATTTTGCCCCCATAATTAACGTGTCATGGCCGCCATTGTGTTGTGCATGCATTAAATACATTAAATGCCACAATTATTGTAATTAAATTATTGATTGATGGCTGCCTAGACAGACACACAGACAGACAGACAGACAGGCGGGCGGACGTGCGGGCAGAGCTTTTGTCTGGCAGGCGGTGCGTATGCGTAATGTGGGTGACAACTGTTTGCATGCATGCACAACTGTACCACCACCATCCACTTGTATCTGTCTAACGTACCCATAATACGCATCAGCCTGAGCTGTCAGCTATACCTGCCTCCGTCCCTCTCGCTAACTCTCCCACGCCCTCTCCCTTTCCCACTCGCCTGACGACCGTCTCTAAGCTCTGGCAATTAGGCAAAAGACGTAAAGGAAAAAACTTGGCCGTAATTCGATCGTTTGGCATAGCTTTACCCAGCCCAACTCAGCCCGTCCTGGCAGGCAGCCCATCAGTCGGCCAGCTCGCCGGGGGTGTGTCCTGGCATTCTGCTGCAGCCAATCAGTGCGCTCTGAGCTTTGGGGTTGCCGCAGCGAGCAGCTATTTGTCCTTGTCGCACGCACACGGCAGCAGACTTGGGTATGTAGAGGAAGTCGACCGCGAGCTGGCAAAGGATACTCTCTCTGCATATTGACGTGTGTAGGTGTGTGTGTGTGTGTGCTTGAGAGATGGCTGCGACCAAAAAGCAAGACAAATTTGCTCGTTTTATTAATAAAATAAGTCACGCAAAGTAAGTCGAACATCATTATTAGGTTAAAGCCCTAAAGCGGGCGCATTAGATGTACACACACACACAGATTCACACTCATTTGAGTATGTGTGTGTGTATACATATGAAGTAGGGTCTGTGCAGGCAGCTACACTGACAGCAAGAAGGTGAGACTGTAAATGTTATTTAATAACGGCTTCATTGAAATGTAAAATACAGCTGAATACATCAGATTAAATTATAAACAAAAGACTAGGATGATTGTTTTGTTCTTCGCTGATTCATTAGCAGCTGCATCTGAACTGATTGAAACAAAATTTTGCTTGAACAAAATTGAGTTGAATAAAAATAAAATTTGACAAGTATGAAGTATATCCTTATATAATATAAAATAAAAAACATAACAAAACTTCACAAAAATTATAAAATTTTTGAAGCACTCGTCAAATTTCGTTCAGTGTAATTGTGACATGCAATTAAGTCGCTTTAGCTGAAATCTCTGCCATTTTTTCTCAGGTATAGGTAGCTTCAACTGCGATTGCAAATGGGGCTGGGCGTAAGCTGTCTGCTGCCGAGGTCCTTAGTAACTGACACAAGCTGATTGTCGCGAGCACTTAAACCGCGCCCCGGAACTGACAGCTTCAGCGGGTCGGTGCCATTGTTTTCTTTTATTGTTTTTTCTTCATTTGACATGAACGTGCGGAAGAGCCTGGAGCATGTGCTAAATATATAGAGTGAGAGGGACAGAAATAGAAATAAAGCGAGAGCTATTATTATTAATGAAATGGCGGTGTGGGAACATTTTGCTTAACTTCATTTGAATCGATGGACGATGCACGTGCCCATCAGACGTGCTAAGCCTAATTTTTATAATAATAAAAACCTGGCATCAAATTGCAAATGCTTCTTGCGGTTAACAGCGAGGGAAGGAGATAGTGAGTGGAAGAGATAGAGAGAGAGAGAGAGAGAGAAAGCCGGGTGCTGATCTCTCTACGGGCAATTACAACATTTTGTGTCAGTTTGCATGGCAAATCCTTTTGTGATGCGACGTCTTCTCATTGTTTTTTTTTAACATAATTCCCTGAAATCAAGGTTGGAGTGTGGGTAAGATCAGGTTACGAGCGGCGGCCTTCTCAGACGCCGCTCGATTGCTGCATCCGCAATTGAGTTTTGATTCTCGGTAAATTAACTTCTGAAACGAGCAACAGAAACCTTCCGATTCGGCTCAGTTAGCTAGGGGTACTTTGTTTATGCGAGTGCCACAAAAAGGTCTTGCTTCAAGTGCCAACATCCTTTGGGGTCAAAGGCGGCGGTTCCTTTATGATAAAAAACGCAAACAGGGTATGCTTAAGAGTCTTCAGATATTGTATTTATTTGCTTATATGTAACTACATCGAGCTATCTACCATATTCAAAGCAAATTGTCTGATAAAACATTCTATTTTATTGGGAATAGACTTTTAATATATATTAATCAATTTCGCTTAATATCAGATTTATCTATATCTTGTGTAACTTTAAACTCTTTTTTATAAGCCCCTTATATATATATATATATATATATATATATGTTTCTCACATTGATGAAGGAAACGAATAAGTGAGAAGAACCAGACAGGCGGCGTGGGAAAGAGCATTAATGTTCGGTTATTAATCCAAATTACCTCAGATCTAGATACAGATTGTGATTTGTTGTAACTAATTACCTCAGGTCTCTAAGACGATTGAGAAACAGTTCAGCAAAAGACGATAAATGTATTATTTTATAATAGTATAATTTGTAAAGATAGTATATATGTATGTATATATATGCCATTCATATATTAACTTTGCAAAGTCGTCTTTACTGAACTGTTTATTCATTGTCATGAATGCATAGTTACAAATACTTATTTTCTCTTGGTCTGTTTTATCATCGGAACAAAAATCAGTTTTAGAAGTTTATGATTGTAATCACAATATCAAAGGGAATCATTTGGAATATTTGCAAAATCACAAACATTAATTATCAACTGTTAACATATTAGATTATTTTTGTGGATCCATGGCTCACGTAGATTTGATTCAGCTCTAACAGTCTAATTAAATGTCAATTCACTTTAATTATATTATACACGGACACAGGTTCACGGCCATTAATTTCACATATTCCTAATTGTAGGCTCTCTCAAAGCAGAGGATTCGGGTTGGTCCATTGGCACGCCCACGTTTGCGAAGCTTCTACCCACGTTCCGAGGCACTTTTCAGTGTCAGGCCCTGGTCGGCCAACGGGGTTATGCTTATTAAAAGCCTCTTGTTGTTATCCTAGGCATAGAGTAACCTTTCGCTCGCCCAAACAATTAGAGCGCTAACAAATGCAATTACCCCTCACAAAGCCCTTGCCCTAGCGCCCGCCCTCCCTTCTGTCTGGTCCCTCCGTGCTGCAGAGCCTGCCTCCACGGCCCTCTCTCGGCAGCAACACAATTGCTCTCATTGGCAACAATTGAGCCGCAGAGCATATCCTGCTCGTCCTGCAAGCAACAAAAAAAAAAAAAGTTTACCAAACGCGTGCCACATATTAAATTACATCGAAATATGTGCACACGAGGCTGGAAACGGGTCCGGGTGCGGGTCCTGGTCCGGGTGGGCACCCTCCAACGGCCGGGAGAACGAGGTGGGCGGGGCAGTTTGTAATTTGCTGGCATTTTCTAAATGATTTTATCATCAGCCTGAACTTACACACACACACACACACACATAGATATATACACACATATATATTTTGTTATTTTGATACATTTGTTTGATTTGCAGCTATTTATTGCTATGATTTAATTTGCCGCGGATAATTGTCATAAAATTAGATTTACAAAAATGTTTCTTATTGTCAAATTAAAGGGGTTCGCGAACAGAAGGGCGGCACCGAATAAAGTGGGCGTAACCCATGACATTTATTCGACATATTTCCTAGTTAAAGGTAACCATGACACGAAAGTCGCAGTACGAAATCCTGACTATTTGTTGATCTTTTTGACGATCGTTTCCACTCGATTACGCATTATTAATAACAGTAAAAAGTACAGAGCTATCTTATGATAAATGATGTAAAATCTGAAAACAATATACATACCTATTAATCATAACATCACATCGTCATATCGTTTGTTGATCTTTTGCGAACTTGAGATTTTATTAAAGAGAACGTTTATAAAACGTATGTCTCACATACTTGCAAAAGTTTCGATAAAAATCAATTTTAATTTAAGGTATGTATGTATACTGACATATAATAATAAAAATTAAAAAAAAAAAGCTTCTGTAAAATTACATTTTTCGAAATACAATATGATATGAAACTGCTTAAAAGAGTTTTAGCTGCACAACATTGAAAATTTTGAATAAAAAACAAGCTTCCTAAAAACTCAATTATTAGACATGTCAACCATGTTTAATAGGCAGTTTATAAATAATAATAATAACAAAAAAAAAAAAAAAAAAAAAACAAAAAAAAAAAAACAAGTAAAAAAACTCTAGTCGAGACTGCTCGAGTAGGGGATACCCTGAACCCTCCAATCTGATATTCTACTCACTCTACACTTCGCACACATACATACACACGCACGTATTAGAACGCGCTCTGCTAACTGCGCAGTAAGCAGCGACTGCGCTTGGGCTGCGCTGCAGGGTGGGCAATATAATACGAATTTATTTGTTGAATAATTTAATTTCTAGCCGTCCAATCTTAATGAAACTCAGAGCTTGATCATAATGTTCAAATGTATGTACATTCCAAAGCACAAGTCTCTACTACTTGAAATACACCTTTTACAAGGATGAGGGGGAGGGGGTGGATTTAGGGGTGGGGGGCAAGTTTTAACAAAAATCGAAATTTTATAAAATACACAAGTCTACATTCAAGCTCTAGCTTAAATGCTCTAAAGGTGTAGAAGATATAATTAAAAAACTAGCTTTCGATAAGGTTTTTAATCGATAATACAATATCGGGAGTTGTTATCGATTTTTAGTGATAAACTCGATATGCGCGTGACACACACGGACCTAGGAAAAAAAATTTCAAGTCTCTAGCTCTTATATCTTCTGAGATCGCGTTCATACATACGGACGGACGGACGGACAGGGCTAAATCAACTTAGCTCGTCGTGCTGATCAAGAATATATATACTTTGTGGGGTCTGCCAAGCCTCCTTCTGCCTGTTACATACTTTTAACAAAACCATTATACCCTGATTTCCCATTTTCAATGGGTTTAGGGTATAAAAACATAAAAGTGGTCCACAGTACATCTGTATACTTATTGGCTTTTTTGCGCATACATTTCTTATGCAATTGCTGTTAGATAATCTGGTAATTTTACTAAAGGTAAAAAAAAAAACACTCAAAACTTGGAAAAACTTTAGGAAGTGATTTATTGCTAACCAATAAGCTAGCAAATAAATTAAAAAAAAAAAAAAAACCTAAAAGAAAGCTACATATATAGAACTACCAAAAAGGCTAGATTTCCTAATCTGGTTTTTTCGATTTATTCCTTCAAGATCTGACGGATAAAATGAATAATGACAACACTGACACTAATTGCAGTAAATAAATATAAATATATATAAAAAAATAAATATATATAAATCGACTTTAAGACTTTATAAAATAAAATAAAAACAAATATTTGTGTATAACGAAATAAATCATTTTTCGTTGAAAATTTAAATTATTTGAAATAATTTCTAGCTGACCTAGTAGAGCTTATATTTGCTGCGCCCCCAACAAATATCAGGTCAATCAATTAGAAATGTATATCTGTGGATAGTGAAAGATAAGAGGCGTATATTATGAAATGAATAATGACTGTTTTGTTATCCGTCCGTAACAAACCATTTATTACTCAAATCATTATATTATCTTCTTAGAGCGTGAATGATTATAATTTTGACTTAAAAAAAAAACTTTCATATTAAATGCTTATTCCCATGTTCATTAGGTTCAACAAATATTCGAAAAATAAACTTGTAAGTAAACAAAATTAAGCGCTTAAATCCAATGAAAACCGAAAGTTCATTTTAAGTGTTGATTTGTGTATCTTGAGGAAGCACCAAAGCTTCTACTTAACAAAATCATTCACTAAACGTTTCATTCATCAAATTTTAATGATGCGAAAACGTTAAGGCATTCCACTTACAGTCTGACTGCCTGACAGCCTGTTTGGCGTGCTCAACAAGAAGTCATTTGATTTGACCAGCAGAAGCTTTTCATGTTTATTCTCAAATAATTGCCAACACGTGCCCTATCAGCGTCAATCAACCAAACAGAGAGTGCCTGGGTCGGGGGCAGGACACGGCTCTCTGCAGGATGCAAACGTTTTCACACTTATGCACAGCGCTTAGTGCATTCAAAACAACCCGCATGTATATGTATGAGTATATTCATAAACAATGTTTATACACATACATGTGCTGTGCTACCTGTCCGGGTGGTTGTTCACGTCCTAAGTAGCCAGATTGCTAAATAGAGGCTGCCTTCGTCTGGCCGATGCTTCTAAGGCGATAAGAGCTCGCCTCTGTGCCCCGTCGCATTGTCATTGTCATTGAGGCAGCGCGTCTCACGCTGTGCGTTTCTGTGGCAATTTAATCAAATTAGTTTTCTCACGTGTTGTCCTTTTTATCCCATCTCCATCGCCCACCGCCCCCCTCACAGCAGGCAGACCAGTTAATCAAAAAATAACAGAGAGCGCAAAATCCCTTTATGAACAAGGACAAGAACAATGCCTCTGCATATTATTGAGCATAGCCTCATGACTTAGTTGAACGGGAATTTGCGCTATACTTCAAAGCCGCAATAACTGATGGCAAAGGTGGTCCTATTTCTTTCTAAAAAGCCCATTGGTGTCGGAAGGAAAGAGGCCAAAATTAGTTTTAGAGATCTGAAAATATTACCTCAATACCTCAGCTGAATGCGCTAGCTGTTGAATCCTTGCTAACAAAGCCGTATGCAATCACAAAATACATCATTTTTAAGAATTCAGTTCAGATGAGCAGTTATTTACTCGTTTTACATTTTGAATTTCTAGCTGTGAAGCTGTTGAAGATACTTCTCCAATCCTACACCAATCCAATCTGCCATGTCTACAATGGGAATAGATATAGAATAGTAGATATAAGCAATTGAAATGAACACTAACAAGTAAGAACGTTGCAGTCGGGCGTTACCGACTGCGGAATACTCATTCACATCCCATCCGCAATGTAGTCGCTAAGTTTTGTTCTAATACTATAGACGCTTCATTTTTGGCCAACTCATGGAACAAGTTAACCGTAACCTAGCTGCAAAACTTGGATACTTACACTCCAAAAATGTGGAAATTACAGGGTATTTTTTGATATGCCACGCTCCGAAAGAGGCGTAATAGTATTATTTGGCGAATCGACAGATAACTTAACTATCCATATTTTAAGCTTATAGCCCTCAAACAATATGATTTGTGGCATATCGGAAAATGCATTTTCGGATTTGCCACGCCCCTAGAGGGCGGATCGGGATAATGTTAGCACTCGCTAGCTTTGATAGCGCCGAAAAAATTGTGTTCATACGCACAGACAAGACGGACATTACACAAAACCAAATGAATATAGAATATAAGTGCTCCGTTTTGGCACACTTTCGGCCAGATCTCGCTCATTCTGATTGCTGAACAAATTTTGAAATTGCGGAATGTGGGAATTCCAACCTTATAGGAAATTAAGAAAAACTTTTTATTTGTGAATGGTAAAATATACCTGAATTTCAGATATGCTTGGCAGAAATGCAGAAAAAAGGTTCTCCAAATTGAAAATACCTTCGTATATGTATATTCATTTCAACTTATATTATTCCTTTCGTATGTTTTCTTCCTCCACTTTTAAATGTAGCCTCATTCTATTTCAGCATTAAGTATACATACATATGTCGGAGATGATAGAATTATTCGAATAGAATATCTTATCGATTTGTCGATGGATGTGATTAAACGTGCTAGTGAAAAAACGGACTTGAAAGAGGAAGCAGGCGGCAGTGCAAGAACACGCTGCACTCCATAAAATTGTTTAATCTGCAGAAATATCCGACATATATTTAAAGTATATATATTCTTGATCAGCATAGCCCAAAACCACAAACCCATGTTCTACTCTTAAAAAAGCAATGCAGACCCCTCCAATTCACCTAAAGGGTGTTGCCCTGAAGCAGCCGTCACAAGTCAAATACCCTGGCATCATTTTGGACAAGTGCCTCACCTTTGGGCCACACCTCAAAGCTACAGCCAAGAAATGTCGTCATAGACTGCTGCAATTGCGGTGCCTATACAACAAGAAGAGCACATTGTCGTTGAGATGCAAGCGAGCGGTTTATGTTCATTGCATTTTGCCTATATGGCTTTATGGAGTGCAGATTTGGGGGATCGCTGCCAAATCCAACTACAAGCGAATACAAGTACTGCAGAATAGAGTACTTCGTCAGATAACTAACTGTCCCTGGTATGTACGAGGATCCGCACTACATAAAGATTTAAAGCTGCATACTGTCGAAGAGCAGGTACAGTGATAGACTTCCAAGGCACCGAAACCTAGTTGCAAGAGGTCTATTACCTGCCAGACCTCTACGAAGACTCTAGCGGCAAGGATTTGCCGAAACTATTGGATAATAGTAAAACCTCCACATCTTAAAATCCCCATAGCTCGGTATGGGGTTCGGATCATTCATTAATTTACCTCCCTGTGTTGTTATGGTCCTGTTAGGAAAAAAAAAAACCATAAGCAGTACAGTATTTTTTCGATAAGTCATCCGATATAATTTTCATCGAGAATTTTCGTTTTTTCACAACACTATTAGAAAAACCACACGTAAGTTGAAGGATTTCGTCCAATCAGCCTACTCTCGGCGCTAGGGAAGATGGCAGAGAGAGTGACAAGGCCACGGCACGCCGGAACAACAAAAAAACAGCACTGTTTTAAATTTTGCTACTTTTTCAGCTATTTTAGATAAAAATTCGCTACTTTTAGCCCTCGGTTTTGCTACTTTTGCTGAAAAAAATTCGGCAACACTGCACATTATAGCTGCTTACTGCGCAGTTAGCAGAGCGAGAGCTATGCGTACGTGTGGATGCATGTGTATGTGCATAAGAGAAGTGAATAATGGAGTCAGGGATGCCAACCCTCCGTCTTTTCACGTACATCTCCGTATTTTAAAGATCTACGTGCCTACGTGTGATGAGACTAAGACTACGTACTTTTATAGAATATTGCAAAATACCCTAAAAACTAAAAATTTTTTAAACATAAAAGATGATATGATTTATATTGGCTTAGCAGCACTAAATTCCGTTTTTGATATGTTTACGAAAACTTAGAGCCTTCTGACAAACACCTAAAATATTTTAATCAAAACATGTATAAAGTTTTGTAAAACTTACATTAATTAATATGTATAATTTGAACAATGTAATTTGCTTTCTAAAACGGCAAATGAAATTAATAACGAAGTATTATAGTTAGTTTAAAAATGGAATGGTTTATAATTTTTTTTTATTGTTTTTAAACTTTAAAAAAAAAAGTACGTAGATCTAGGAATTTCAACAAAATTGTGCTACGGAGCCTGGCTACGTAATTCTCAAATTTCGACTTGGCACCATGAATGGAATGTTCAGGGTATCTCCTATCCAGAATTCTTGTTTTACATTTATTACTTAGTTGGGCCGAAATCCCGGCGGTACTGCAATACCGGGCCAACCCGCGACAGAGGTGGAGCAAGCCCCTAGCACTCCGTCTGATTCCAAAAATCAGTTTAACATTTGTTGTTCTCCAATGGAGAAACTATCAGATGTTAAGCTGATAAGAACAGATACTACACTTTGATCTTAGCCATAAGGCCGAGAAGCGATAACTGTATACAGTAAAAGGCGCAGTACTCTATTGAGATACTGCTAAAACCAGTTGAGAATTATAAATGAATTTGCCTTGAACACATTTTGCCTACCTGAGCGGACTTATTTGTGGCATACTTTAGGGATTGCTCAGGTAATTTAGGTTTCTTGTAATTCTCAATTGGTTAACTCCAGGGAAAGGTAGACTCAGCGTGTTAGCTTGTGTTTCATCACTCTGGCTTCTCTTCAGTTGTCGAATAAATCTTTCGCCTTTTACTAAAGATTTCCGTGGAGAGGAGCACTCTAATGAGTCTAAAATGAATTTTTTGTAGTGCCTGGTGACTTTGGTTGCCGGGCCATTTGATAATAAATATAATTGTGTGAACCGAGTAGATGAGTTTTTATATTGGTGAACTTATACGACTATGATAACGCCTTTACACATTTAATCAAGACCTACATAATTGATTGATAATTCCAAATTAGCCCAACTATAAAGTAAACTGCATCTTAGACTATGTATACATATATATACTTTTCACTATGAATTTGTAAGAGATTCTTCCGATTGAAGTGCATCAAATTATCAAAAACTAATAATTTTTGCGTTCAATATTAAAAAATGCTTTTTCTAGATGGTTATATACATATTACATCATATCTTATAGATCTAAGGCCACATATTTGTATATCCAAGTAAAATAAATAAATCGCTTTCGAATCTATTGCTATATACAGCTGCGAAAAATAAAATAGCACGTTAAATATGTATTTTTGTGATAATTTTTATTGGTTACAATAACTAATTGTTATCTCCTTTTATAAACAAAAATAAGTAGATCTATACATTGATAAATATATCGAGGAGAACTTCTTAGACCTTGCATTTGCAAGTGGTGCTATTTTATTTTTCGCAGCTGTATATATGTATATAAATAATATTAATTATAAATATGACATGCCCGCAATTCACCATGAGTAAAAAGTTGTATATTTATGTATGTATATATATATATATTTATATTTGTTTAAGTGTCTGCATTACATCGTTAGTTTATTGTTATTGTTGCTTTCTTGCGTTTTCTGCTTTAGAATCATGTTTCTGCTGCAGACTGCAGATTTTAGATTGCAGATTGCACATTTAGCCTGCACTGCAGCAGCCGAGTTGATTGATGTTAGTCAAATACATTGTAATAAATATATTTGTGTGTGTAATTATGTATTTGTATATAGGTAATGCGTATATGTATGTATGTAATGTAATGCATTTCGCAACTGTTTCTGCGATTTAGCTGTCAGTCATTATAAAATACAATTGTTTATAACTAAGTTGTGGATTTATCATTGTTGTTTAATATTATTACTTTTCATTTATCAAAATATATCAAATGCTAACTTTTTTGTTTTATTTTTATGTTAAAGCTTTTTATTTAGTTATTGTTTGTATTACAATTCGTTTTCTATTTTTGCTTTCTTCTTTTTGATCATTTTCAATTTTTGTAAAAAATTTGGCAGCTGGCTCGAGACTAAAGGAAAAGATTTTTGCAAACTCTTTAATAAAAACTTTATATAGCTGAAATTTCACTAGTAGATAAAATTTGAAGACATACGCGAGCGGATTATAGAGCGTACGTATTTTAATTAATGTTATAGCGTTTAGTACTGTTCATGTTTGATTTAGTTTTTATTGGTCTCTATCAATATATAAATATATATTTATTTATAGGGCAGCTTACATATGTATATGTAAATTCGCATGCCTTAAGCGGGACTTAACAAACTTGCCATTGGAGATGTACGGATTTCAACAAACCAGTTTATTTTTTGTAATCTTTACAAATGAACGACTCACAGAGCGATTCCTAAATTTTTTATACCCTGAACCCATTGAAAATGGGAAATCAG
Source organism: Drosophila navojoa (assembly GCF_054131105.1). Taxonomy (NCBI): domain Eukaryota; kingdom Metazoa; phylum Arthropoda; class Insecta; order Diptera; family Drosophilidae; genus Drosophila; species Drosophila navojoa. The sequence goes on along the minus strand of NC_142891.1, from coordinate 27,861,992 downwards.
GGTATAATGGTTTTGTTAAAATGTATGTAACAGGCAGAAGGAGGCGTGGCAGACCCCACAAAGTATATATATTCTTGATCAGGGCGACGAGCTGAGTCGATTTAGCCCTGTCCGTCTGTCTGTCCGTCCGTCCGTCCGTCTGTCCGTCCGTCCGTCCGTCCGTCCGTCCGTCCGTCCGTCTGTCCGTATGTTTGAACGCGTCGATTTCAGAAGATACAAAAGCTAGAGACTTCAACTTTTTTTTTAAAATGTCCGTATATATCACGCGGATATCGAGTTTATCACTAAAAAACGATAACTCATTCCGATACTTTTTTATCGATAAAAAACCTTATCGAAGATCACTAAAAAAATTTTATCTCCTACATCTTTCAAGCTAGAGTCTCCAAATTTAAAATGTATATTAAGATGAATTTTATAAAATTTCGGTTTTTGTTAAAATTTACCCCCCACCCCCAAATCCATCCCCTCACCCTCATCTTTGTAAAAGTCGTATATCAAATATTAGAGACTTGTGCTTCGGTATACACATACATTTAAACAATATGAATACGTTCTGAAAGTTTCATTACGATCGTACGTCTAGAAATTAAATTATTCAACAAATAAGTTCTCCTAATATTGACAACACTGCAGCGCAACCCAAGCGCAATCACCTGTACATATATGTGAGTGTGTGTGTGCGTGTATTTGTTTGCATGAGTGCGTGTGTGGATGCTAATTATTATTGAAATATCAGTTGCTTGTAGGGTTCAGGGGATCTCGTAGTCGAGCAGTCTCGACTAGAGCTTTCTTACTTGTTTACACTATTGTTCTCTTCGTAGCGAACTGTAACCATAATTAGCCTATAGACAACCATTATGTTTGCAAAGTGTTATGCTACCAGGTTCTACACAGACATATACTATGTATATATCTTTACAAAATAGTTGGAATAGAATGGGGAATAAAAGTTTCTGTTGAAATTCATTTGCATATCTTTTGTATTTTAATTGTTAAGACAGATTTGTTAAGTCCAGTTCCTTGTACACTTACAAAATATTTAGTTTGTATAATCTTGTTTGTTCGCCATGTTTTGTGTAAGCTGCATTTAGTATAAGCAAGCGTAGAGTATTTACAAGTGCTTAGGTACAAATAAAAATAGTTCATAATTAAAATTGAATTTGTAATTTATTTTTAAGCTTTGTGATTTAGTTTAAAAATCTAAATAAATTAACTGCATACTATTATAAAAATAGTCATAATAATAATAATAATATACTTAAGACAACTCGCTCAAAGTTGCGTCGAAATGCAAAAACCTAAATTAATTCAGGATTTCAGAATAAAAACTCTGCGCTCTCAATTTACACTTAAATTTTTCATTTTTTTCTTGTAAAATTTTTTTTAACATTTACGAAACAAATCACACACAATAAACCGAATATAATAAAATAAAATCAAGTCAAATGAAATGCAATAATTACACAAATAAATGATTAAATATAATGCTCTCTATACTATATATAGATAAACTTAACGCCTAGGATCTGGGTCTTTTTTTAGTCATATTCATCTCGAAAGAAAAACAAAATTGAATTTTGCTCTGCTCTGTATATGTAGTCTATATATATATCATATCCAGCGGCGATTTTTTTGCTGCATGTCTTTGGTGCCGCTTGGTCCATTATCCAATATACATATATCTCTATAGGTATATTAATATACGTATATATAGATGGATGCATATTTGGGAATGCCTTTCCAATATATATATAGAATTATACAAACTAAATAATCTATATAACGCGGCCGCTCCTTTTCTCCATTTCATACTTCTTCAGCTTCTTCTCTTCTGCTCTTCTATCTATATATATATATAACTATATATGATTATACATAGTTATTCTGAATTCGATGTTGCCAACATGTCTATTGGTTTTGTGAACGAGATTCGAACATCGCAGTCACATCGCGTATTGAGAATTGTGGTGAGATCTTTTCTCTGTTGCTGCAAATAGAAAAGTAGTAAAGGCGAGTTAATAATTGAAAAAGGACATAACTATAACTATTCATTAAATGGTATTCATTTTAAATTTAATTATGTGAACATTATACTTGCAATTTGATCAGCTGATATAAATATTTGTATATGTTACCATGAGCACAATAGAAATTGTGTTTCCCCTATTAACTTTTCTGATCTTCAATATGAACAAAAATCTATTATCTTACATCTGCTAACAGCTATCAAGTTAGCATCTGTTAAAATTAACATTTATTACTAACATCTATTAACAACCCAATTTCAGCTACTTACTTGACACTCGCATTGCTCTCTGTAGATGCTATGGGATGGGGCATGGAGTTCCTAGAGAGACGTTCGCGATTCCCGATGCCCCGCTCGAACTTTCCAGGCATCGTTGATGTGGTGATCGCTGTGATAACGGGCGCATTGTTCTGCGCATATTTCTGGGCAACCGACTTGACCGAATTGGATTGATTGGCCGCGCCTCCATTGGTGTTGCTGGCACTGCTGCTGCTGTTGGTGGTGTTAGTGTTGGTGTTGGTATCACAATTCTGATTTTTCTCGTCTGAGATGCTGCGCACACGATGCTGGGTGCTGTAGTCGATCTGCTGATGCAGCGTGCTCTCGGAGCCAGCGCCAGCGCGTGCCAGCTGCTTCAGATTCATATCCATGTCCTTTTGCAGCGAATGCATATCGCCGCGAGACTTTGACTTGACGCGCAGCGATTCGGATGCTTGGAAGTTGTCGTCCGCCGAGTTGAGTTCGGTTTTCGAGCGAGACTTGATGCTGTCTCCGTAATACTTTTGGGTCAGCTGCTGGCGGCGCTCCTCCTTAATCTTGTCGATGCGCTCCCGATCGAGGATCACACCAGTCAAGACGCTCTTGCGTCCGTTGCTTGTTGGCGGATTCAGTGGCACATTGTTCTGTTGTATCAGCGAAATGCGATTCTCAGTGGTGGGCGTGGTGATCTGCTGATCGGCCGACTCATTGTTGCGCTTCTGGCATATCTCCTCGGTGATGCTCATTCCTGGCAAACGCTTGGGCGGATTCAGCGTTTTCGGGCGCGTGAAATCAAAGCTCTTGCGCCGATTGTCCAGCTCTGACATTGGCAGCTGTGGCTGCTGCTGTTGCTGTTGCAGTTGCTGCTGCTGCTGCTGCTGGTTGCATGCAGTCAGATCCTGCAGCTGCTTGCCACCGAACTCGCGTACGAAGGCATTCTCATCCAGCGAACGCGTTATCTTCTGTGCGTTCGCATTGCGTTTCTTGAGCGGCACGGGCATCAGCAACGGCTTTGGCGGCATTGCCACGGGCGGCAGGCTGAGCTCATTATTGGGCTTTTTCATCGAGCCGCCGCGCTGGCTGAAGTCAAAATTTGGCAATTGTTCAACGGGCGAACTTTCAAATTTGGTTGCCAACTCCTTCACGCTGAACGACGGCGATTTGCTAGGCGGCAGCTGCTCCGAGTGCTCCAGCTGCTCTTGCTTTTCGTGCTCCATATTGTGCTCGACACTTGGCAAACTGTCCAAACTGTCTAGCTCAATGCGATCACAACTGGGCTGATGTTTCGCAACTGACTCCGAATTCAAACTCGAACCCGTCTCGAGCTCCAGTACGTCGTCGCTTGCTACGTTGAGTTTCATTTCCTCGCCGCGTAGATTCTCGTACACTGTTTTCGGCTTGCGCAGCTCAATGTTCTCATACAGAAGCTGCTCCTGGTCCCGCTGCCCCTCATCCTCATCCTCTTGTTCCTTTTGCAGCTGCAACAGCTGCTGCGCCATTTGCGCGCTGCCATCCTCCTCTTCAATCTGCTTCAGGCTCTGACCGTGTCGCTCGTTCAGCATCTGATTGACCTCCGTCACCGAGTTCCTGAACAGCTTCACCTGCTCGTACACAATATTCTCATCGAAATTTGTTTCCAACAGCAGCGCGGGCTTAGTCGGCGGCTTCTCCTTCTCTGGCGACTTGTACGTTATGCTAATAGTCGACTTGATAGGGCTGCTGACGGAAGCCGCCGGCAGAGGCTTGGCGGGCGACAGCGCGTTGCTGGGCGTCTGCTCAAAGTCCTCGTAGAGGGGCGAGCTCTCTTCGGTGGCCAGCAGCGAGTGCATGCTCAGGTGTCGCTGCAAATGCTGGTAGCCAAACTCGCTGGGAGTCACCGATTGACTAGTGTTGTCTGTGAGATTCGAGTTGTTCGGCGAGCTGGCAGCCTGCAGCAGCTCCTTGACGGGCAGTGTAGCACCTCTGCGCGGCTGCTGCTGCGGCTGCAAGTCGAGCGAAAGCTCACGTTTCAAGGCATGCATATCGCGCTGCTCCGGCTGAAACTGCAAGAGAGATAGAGAGAAATAAGGAGAGAGAGAGTGAGCATCCGGAATGTCTCTAAATTTCCATTGGATCTTACCTGCTGCTGCTGCTGACCCAGGCTCTCATGCGAGCTGCCCAGATAGCTGGCCGCATCTACTCCCAGCAGCAAGGGCTGCTGCTGCTGCTGCAAGTTGGAAGAGACGCCCGATATGCCCGACATTACGGAGTTCACCATCAGCGGCTCCATATCGTATTGAGGCGTGTTGACGGCCGAGCTATTCTCGGAGCTCTCCGTGTCGCACAGCAGCAGTGAGTAGCGTGGACTATGCGAAGGCGTCGTGGGCGTGGGCACAGGCAGCTTGCTGCCATTCCTGTAAGAGATTAGAGAGAATGCTCAATAACAATTCCCTATTAATAGAGCTAGCAACTCACTGCATAGTTCTGCTTGCTGTGGCCTCCGGCTTTGCGCCCTGCTGCGTGAAGGTGCCTTGGTAGCTGAAGCGCTCCTTCGCCGCCAGCTGCTCCTTCCGCTTCGCACCCAGCTGCACTGAGGGATAGCTGTAGCGCACAGCAGTCGAGGCGGCCGTGGGCGAGGGCAACGGCTGCGCACGCGCTGGCTTTGGAGGTGGCGGCGGCTGATGCACCTCGGCGCTGGCGAATTGCTGCTGCGGATGCTCCGGTGTGCCGCAGTCGATGAATTGTATATCCGAGAGCTGATCCTCAAGCTTATAGCGCTTGCAGCAGTTCTCGGCACCCGCGGGCTCATGGCCACAGCCTCCTCCCTGCTGCTGCTGTTGTTGTTGCTGCTGCTGTTGCTGCTGTGGAGCCACAGACTGAGGCAACGTGCGCGCTGCACTGGGCGACAAGAGGTTGAGACGCGGCTGCTTCTTGGGGCTGGGATTAACGCTGTTCGTCTGACTGGAGAATTCTTCAGGGCGCGCGCGCATTATGCGACGCGTTGCACAGCCCGTTGCAGGCGGCACATTCTCCTTGCCCACCCGCGGCGAGCTAACCAGCGATTCGCTCTCAGAGAAAATGCGCATCTCGGGCTCTTCGCGATCGAAGTTCAGGCCCAGCTCGGAGAGTTCACGCGACGGGCAGGTGGTCATGTGGCCACGCTGCGGCGACTGCAGCAGATCGAAGTAAGAGTCGTGCGAGACGCTGCGCGAATGGCCAACTGTGCGCAGACTATCAATCGAATTGGAGCGTATGCACAGCTCCATCGGCTTGCCGATGATGCCCAGCGCCGAGTCGCGGCGTGCATCGCGCGTCGTCTCCAGCAGTTCAATGGACTTGGGCTTGTCGTGCTTGGAGAGCTCCTTGCTAGCGTGGGAATGGGATGCCTGCACAAAGCAGACGCGCGTGGAGACATTTGCATCCTTGCTGCTTGCCCCGCCATCGATGATCAGCTTATGGCCTGGTTCGTTGCCCTGGCGCTGGCTGCGCGTGAATATCGACTTCCAAGAAGGAGTTTTGTCCGGCTTGCGCTTCTGCCAGCTGCGCGGCACAGACAGCACCGTATGATACTTGTCCGGCAGGCTGGACGGACCGCCGCCCACTTCAATGTAGGACCCGATGTTGGAGGCGGCTGCAGTGCTGTTGCTCATTATCATGTTGATTGGCAGCGACTGCTTCAGGTCTGTGCCGCACTCGATGCGCGAATGCCGCTCCTGCGCCTCCTCCAAACTGATCAGCTTCGCACCGCCTGTGCTGAGGCTCTTGGGCCGCTCCATCAGCCCCAGCGACTGGTCCTGTTCGCGCTGTTCCACCAGCAGACTCTCGCAGTCCGTCAGCGACTCCATGCGCAGCTCGCTCGGTGCAGCAGTCGCTGCGGCAGCTGCCGCTGCTGCTGCGTTGCCCACGATGCTTAGCCGGGCATTGTGATCCTCGAGCGCATCGAAGATGTTGTGACAGTTGCGTATCAGGTACTCGGTGACCACAGCCTGTACGCCCACGCCACGCAGTGCTGCCACGCCTCCCGATTCGAGGGCCGGCGAGCGCAGCAAATTGGGCGCCCAAACGATTGCCAGATTCTTGTCCGTCATCCCAGTCCGTTCGTGATGCTGCGATACCTTGTGCAAGTGCTCCGACAAGTACTTCAAAGTCCTGTAATGTGAAAGATGTTGTTATTAATGGTATTCTCAACTAAGCATGATTCCCTCGAAATCCTGAAAAAACGGTTACCTATAGTGCGGCGGAGGTAGCTTTAGCACCGTCTCCTTCATCAGACGCAGTCGCTCGTCCGCCTCGTCGGCCTTCACCTGGATAGCCTCTACGAAGTTGTCGTACAGCTGATAGGTGCAGAGCGGGTTGGGCAGCTCGCGAAAATACATTTTCAATAGAGAGCTGACCGCATGAATGTCCTGCTTCATCTCCGGGTTGCCTAGATCTGGAACGCGCTCCTCATCGAAGGCGCGCCGTAAACGCTGTATATTCGACGTGATGCCCGAGAGGCGATAGATGCCATCAATGACGCCATAGTTCTCAATGAATTCAGCGCAGGACCTCAACACCATGGGAATGTCCTGGCCACTGTTCAGCAGATGCTCCGACAGATCGCAGGAAAACACTCGCTCCCTGTAGATGCCGCTCTGCTTGAGGCGTCGTCGCGATGGACGCGACAAGATGAACGAACGGAAGAAGGCAATCAACTTTCCGTGCTTGCGCAGAACCGGCTTCGTGGGCGAGGCATCCAAGTGGCCCACCAGTGGAGCCGGCATTGGAAAATTCCTTGGCACCTTGTCGCCAATCGTGGCTACACACGACTGCGGGAAGAATCCCACTTCGTAGAGCGACTTTTGCAGGTGCGACTTCTTGCCACGCCACCAAATCGACTCCGCCGGACTGGGCATGTCGATGACGGATATCATGTCGCCCACCTCAATGTTAATCTCATCCGGTGCCTGCGCCTGGTAGCGACGCACGCCATAAGCAGCGCCCACAGCGGGCGTGTTTATTGTCCTCTGCGTTTCGCCATCGGCGAGGGGCAGTCGTCGGCCCTTGTTGTCCAGCTGAAGCCAGGTGAGTATGGTGCCACAGGTCAGCGAGTCGGATGCGATTTTCGAGAAGCGCTCCAAGTACTTGGCCACTGCATATTCCACATCCAGCTCCGACTGGAGATCCTCGTCTGCACCCAGCTCGCTCATATTGCGCAATCCGCTTATCTTGCGATCGTAGACACAGCGATGCAGCATCTCGTCCAGCATTTGCATATTCTCGAAGCTGCGTTTGATCAGAAATGGCTCGCAGCCCTGCGGACAGACGCGTATGATGAACCAACAGTTCTCAGGCGTGAACGCAGCAGACCGCATTGAGCTGTGTGCCAGCTCCCCACCAATCGACTGTGAGGCAATGCTGCTGCCCAGCTGCTGCTCCGACTTGTCATCCAGCAGCTGCACCGAGAGGGCGCCCAACTGCACGCGCTCGTAATGAAAGTGGGCGCACTCCTCCAGCTTGGGAAAGCGACACGATTTCTGCAAAACAAATGGAGCAGGCTATAGCATGAATTTCCTTTGATTAACTGTTTCTCTTACGCTGTTCAAGGGCTGCACGGCCATGTGCCTGCTGGGCTTGGGAGGCGCGGCTGTTGGCGGACTGCAGCTGGACTCTGTGGAGGCATTTGAGATTTGTGATGTGTTCATTGAGCCGAACATCTCCTGGCTGCTGCCCAGGCCCAGGGGCATGCCACTCGCCATCAGGCTGTCCACGGGCACAATCTTAAAATTCAGCTGCGCACTGATCGCAGCTGCCGGTGCATCTGTCTCGAAGGGCAGCACCGCCTCCCGGGAGCCAATCAATGACTGCTGCTGCAGCTCAGCGGAGGCGCTGGCGCTGGAGCTGGAGCTGTTGGCCAGCGCAAGCGAATGCGAATGCGCATGCAGCTGCGCAGCTAGAGCGCCGCTAACCTTCTCTGACATGGCTCTTGCTGACGGACTACACGGATTTCGTCATCTGCAATGCATGAAACATAAAGAATTCGTTAACAATGATAAAACTACAAGTTGGCGACCAATTGAGATATATATAGAGGTTATCACACATTTCACAGTCGTTTGCTTAGCTTCATGATTTCATCTTTATGTACAATTTGACTTTTCATCTCAACTCTCTCTCCTGTATGGTTAGTCTGATGAATTTAATATATATAGCAATATGAAATATAAGTTTCACATTTAGACGTCATTTCTCATTTATATTCAGTTTAAATATTAACTCGGTTCATATGCTATTAAGTTACTTGGAATATACATATATTGCAAATGCAAGTTCTTCAATATGCAAATACTTTACATCTATTGATCTGAATTTTAAAATTGAAAAAATTCTAACTCAACCATTTTGCTCATTATTCTCAACTTTACATATATTATGTTTGAATATATGATTTTTATACCCTGAACCCATTGAAAATGGGAAATAAGGGTATAATGGTTTTGTTAAAAGTATGTAACAGGCAGAAGGAGGCGTGGCAGACCCCACAAAGTATATATATTCTTGATCAGGACGACAAGCTGAGTCGATTTGGCCCTGTCCGTCTGTCTGTCCGTCCGTCCGTCCGCATGTATGAACGCGTCGATTTCAGAAGATATAAGAGCTAGAGACTTCAACTTTTTTTTAAAATGTCCGTATATATCACGCGCAGATCGAGTTTATCACTAAAAAACGATAACTCATTCCGATATTTTTTTATCGATAAAAAACCTTATCGAAGATCACTTAAATAATTATATCTCCTACATCTTTCAAGCTAGAGTCTCCAAATTTAAAATGTATATTAAGATGAATTTTATACAATTTCGGTTTTTGTTAAAATTTACCCCCCACACCTAAATTCACCCCCTCACCCTCATCTTTGTAAAAGTCGTATATCAAATACTAGAGACTTGAGCTTCGGTATACACATACATTTTAACATTATGATTACGTTCTGAAAGTTTCATTACGATCGTACGTCTAGAAATTAAATTATTCAACAAATAAGTTTTCATTATATTGCCAACACTGCAGCGCAACCCAAGCGCAATCGCCTGTATATGTGAGTGTGTGTATGCGTGTGTTTGTTTGTATGCGTGTGTGTGTGCGTGTATTTGTATGTATGCGTGTGTGTGTGTGTGTGCGTGTGTGTTTGCTAATAATTTTTGAAATATCAGTTGCTTGTAGGGTTCAGGGGATCTCGTAGTCGAGCAGTCTCGACTAGAGCTTTCTTACTTGTTTTATGTTAAACAAGTTATCTGCTACGTTTAACTAGTTTTACATAATTTTGAAAGTTAAACGATTTCTAATAATTAACAGAGCTAAGTTAATAAACAACTCTTATGACCTCAAGTCGAATGTGGCTTTGGCTAGCCTATGGCCCGGCCCTGCTCCCTTCACACATGACACTCCGGCAATAAATTTCCAATTACTCATTGAGATTTCCGAGCTATTTTATAGGGGCACACACACACATACATGTACACGCATAGATATACAAAGGTACATGTGTAAGAATTGTTATTGTATAAAAATAATGACGGAAACCGTCGAAGGTGGACCCTCATAGAATACTTGCATGACTCTCAACTCAACAGCTACCCAAAGAGCTTTTGTATAGTGTGCAGACTGTTTTACACTGTTAAAAATAATATTGCAGTTTCTTAAAAAAAAAGCTGCCTAAGAATATTCATAGAAAGTTGTTGAATAAATAAATAAAATATTTTTTTAAAATCTTGCGTTTGAATGCTTGGCTTACTGCATGCTGAGCACATTTAATTCAATTGAATTTATTTTGAATATTTTTCTAATGTATATTATTATATATGTATATTCTGTTTTATTTCATTCATTCTGATATTATACTTCATTGCGAATAGTCGTATAAAAGTGTGGTATACTATTTATAGGAAATAATTTAAAGTTAATGGATAATCCTACATATACATACATATATTAGAACTGGCACAAAAACTTTGACTTATCTGAATTTAATCAAGTTTTTGTGCGAATGTTTGCGTAATTTGTGACACTGTAAGCTATGAGCGGCTGTTGGCGTTTACTTTCTAACAACACGCACGTATTTACGAATACGAATATGTGTATGTATATGCGTGTATATATGTATATATTTTATCAATTACCGCAAGCCGTGTTCTACTTTCAAAACTCTCTATGGGCAAATGCTGTGAGCCGTGTCTGGAATTCCTTTATTTGGAATAAGGCCATTGGCTCAGACTTAAGGATGTAGCACACTCACTCGCACACCCATATTTATATATATATATATATATATATATATATATATATATATATATATTGTATCTAATTGAGATATATATATATTTGAGAGTATATCCCATCTATAAGCAGATACGATAAATATTTATAAGCAACCAGTTGGCAGCGCCGCCTAGCGGCAGTTCTGATTTACAGGCGACACCAAATGCATGCATTTAAACTTTCATAAATAAAGCTGGCAGAATGGTGCGGCGGGGCGAGGCAGAGAGTACTGCACTCGGTGTCTGCGACTGACTCTGAGACGCACGCAAAACTGAACGAGAGATAGAAAAAGAGAGAGAGAGCTAGAGTCTAAGAGAGAGAGATGGGCATACAAAGACTAGAGGCGGCGAAATCGCAGCAGCAGAGCGAGACGGAAACGAGTTTGAGCAGTGGATCGAAGGGGGTCGGTGCGGCGCCTGGCAGTGGACATCGGACTGCAGCTGCATGGCTGTGTGTGTGAAAGAGAGGCATTGAGTGGGGGGGCCGGCTTGGTTTATCAAATGCAACAAACTATTAAAATCGTTGACGCTAACGGTCCGAAAATGCAGCACATAAAGAAATACAAAATGGACAACAACAACCACAACGTGTGCACATAAAATGTCGTTAAACGAAATAAACAATTTGGTAAAAACAAACGGCGAAACGAGCTGGGAAATTGGAAACAACGAAAAAAAGAAGCAAAAAGCAGCGCAGACAAAAAGAGACAAAATGAAAACACAAGAAATGAGCATCGATCAATGCGGTCAAATGTAGCTGTAAAAAAACGGGATATGGGATAAAATCATGAATAAGCACGTTAGATTAAGCATTATTAATGATATCTCATTCAGCCCATTGTACACTATACGGTTTGATTGTTTCTGATACCATTTAGGGTCGTTCTGCGCTAATCTCTAATGAACTTAAGTAGCCCCATTGAATAGTAGAATGAGTGAATCGGGGAGGGATCTTTATATTGATATACATATAGAATCTTATGTATCTTTTATAATATGCTATCGTCGACATAAGATGTTTTATTGCTTTATAAAGACTTACTATGATGTAACGGTGTTCGTATTGGAATAATAATTGGGTGATTGTTAAATCAAAGTTAAATACACTAATATACACAAATACATATAATGTATAGTAGTATAATGAAAAATACATATGCATATGTATTTATTTTTTGTAATTTTTCAATGAAATGTTTACATATACATTTCATATTCGTATACAGAATAAATCATAATAAATAAATTGAAAAACTTAAGTAATATTAACAAATAGACCTTAGATTATTTATATGGTGTTTTCACAGGATCGTTATGGTTGTTTATATTTGATTTACGTGGATATCTGATCTATGATGATTTATTCTCCAATAAATGGCCTATAAAAAGCCATCAGCACACAGATTGTTCAACTGCTCGTAAGATTTTCAGTTCATTGATCTTGACCAATAAAAGTTGGTCATGATCGGCTGAACTGTAAGTACAGTTCATAATTAATAAATCCTAGTGGTAAAAATTCAGTTAAAGTTAAAAATCCTACATTAAAATTGTATATGTACGTAAGATATAAATACATATGGCTAGAAATATTATATCAACTGCATGTGCCTTACGATATTCAATATGCTCGACCAACTGTTTTTCGTTTCCTCAAATGTTTTTCTGTCTTTCAATTCACAATTTGTATTGCTGCAATTGTCATAATCGGTTTTTTTTCAGTTATTTCATGCATATATATCAAATGAATTTTATGACTCGCCTTGGCAATGTTGCGCTTGATTAGCTGTTGCAGTTGTTGTTGTTTGGGATGTTGCAATCGGCAGTTGCAGCTAAGCTTTAGCTGCAAAGATGAAGACATTTTCCCAGGCAAAAGACCGCATCGAAAAACGAACCCAATTGGCCAATGGTCAGCCGAATCATGTACCTCACTTTCTCCAATCAATTAAGCCCCATGTACACTCGCTGTGTATCTGTATCTGTGTCTGTATCTCTCTCTCTCTCTGTGTTTTTGATATCAATCGGCCTGCAGCCTCTGTAGACTAATTAAAGCTATGAAATAACTTAATATTGAACAATAGTTGATGGCTTTTTAATAGTCAGGTTTTTACTTTTTTTTTTTTATCTCTCACGACTGACCCAATTGAGACAAGTAGAAATGCATCAGATTACAAGAGTTGCCTGACAGATACTCTGTAATTATAAACGTTACAACTATAAGTATTAGCTGAAAAAATCACAGTATCCAAAATTAGATCAGAATCAGGAGAATTTTGAAAAATTAATTAATAATAATAAATAGAGACAAGAATTTGCTTTAATACCACCCTTATCAAGTATCACACACAAATTAAATAATGTTTCTTTTAGAGATAATTTTTCTATATGGAATATATACCCTATGTACTCAATAATGCCATTAATTATCCAGTTCCAGCACAGATCTAGATGAAACCAGCATTTACCGTTTAGCTGTAAGCTGGATAGTCTTCATTGGTGCTTCTTATAGTAAGCCAGCTTTAAATTTAATAGGCTGACTATGAAATATCCTTTAATAATAATCTGGGAACTCTTTAGTGTTGTCTACTCTAGAAACTTATTTGGTTTCTAAATAGTACTTACTGATTGCAGGGTATACTAAAAAATAAAACAATAAGCTAGTATAGCCCGTTAGTGCTTACCTTCTACAGGGTATACGCGCATGAAAACCGCTTTGGCTGCTGGACTAAACTCAATTGAATCAAGCTGAGCTGCTGTGCGTGCGAGTGTATCTAAGTGTGTTGAGATACCTAGGCTCGCATTTAATAAATGCACATTGCACACACACACACACACACACACAAACACATATTGTCTGTTGCAGACAGAGGCTTGTGCTAATTTATGACACTAACTGGGTCACAACTGCCTCTGTTGGCGTTTCTAGAGCGAGAACAGATAGACAGACAGACATACAGACAGACAGATGGACTAACAAATGATGTTGCGAACCATAAAAGACTAGCACACATACATGTATGTAGTATATAGTGTCGATGGCATGCATAACGTGCCCAACTTGGTTGTCAGTCAGTTAGTCGGTCGACGGCTCATCTGGCTGCTGAGTCCCTGACAAGCTCAACAAGTGCAACACAATGGAAGAGCAGCTCCTCCCAGAGGAAGTGGGAGGAGTCGAAACCACATCCCAGCAGATTAGAGCTAGGGGAAATGCGGCGCTGTGATTCTAGTGCATTAAGTGTTAATGGCTTCTAGGAAACGGAGCAGCAAAAAACAAGAGCACATACTAAGATCTGCACAGCGTGAGAAATAAACAGCCGCTGATTAAACGAAAGCTGAAACTAATAAGCTGATAACATTGTTAACTTTTCGGTTTTCATTTTATATTGCTTACACTTTATGTAAATTTTTTGCGGAATATTAGCCATATAGCTTAAAAAGATCTTGAGAAGAAAGTCTAACTTACCTTAAAGATCTTAAATAAACTAAATGAAAAGTATAAATGATATTATCAAGTATTTTGTTTAAAGAGCATAAATGTATTCTAAAATTTAGGTTAGAGAGAGTTCAAAATAATCTAAATATATTTCTGTCCAACATCTCAACAATATAAGATCCTGAGGTATATAAAAGTCATAAATCCATAATTTATTAACTAACTATATAAGTCTTAAGTGTTAGAGAGAGCTCCAAATAATATTGAGAAGTGAAACCTTGTCTTCGAAATTTTAGATCAACGGGTCAATAAAGTCCGGGCCTATGAAGGTAACCCATTTTATATTTCGTTATTCGGCATGATTAGGTAATATAATGATCAATGGAGTAGCTGAGCCTTAGTCTTTTATTTAATGCTCGGTTTAGTTGGTTTATTATACCCTTTGATAATAATTAATAATAGAACCATGATGAAGATCTCAGTCGCATTTCGAGCGGACTTTATTACAATTACTTTAATTGCCGCACAATATGGCGTAATTATGCCCGTTGCTATAAATACGTATGTATGTATGTATATATTAACACTAGCCAAGCGATGACTGATGGCTTCAGTAAATGATTCACACAACGGCCAATTAAAATTATATTTATACAAACTATATGCTCTGCCACAGCATTACAATTGAATACAATGCGAATTTCAAATTTCTCATGGACAATGACTAATGAGTGCGCATAAAAAGTCATTAAACTGACCAACTTCAATGACTACACTATATACATACTATTTATATGGCTAAGTATGTCTTGCCTATGGGCCAACTATGTCTTGCAACCCACTGAAAGCCGAATTGTTGCTCCAAGGCTGCTTTAATTCCGGTTCCATTGCCGAGCTACTGGTTGCTTATCTCTCTTTTGCAACTCGCTCGGCGCTGAGTCGCATGAATCTGCTCAGCAGTTGACAGAGTGGAGATCCGAGAATTGAGACCTGAGACCTGAGACCCGAGACTCGAGTCGCGGCACTTGCCAGTCGCGAAATCTGATCTGATTGTCTCTTACTGACTCACATTTGTGCATTTGTTTACATATCAGCCTCAGCCTTTTCCGAGGGAGCTTTTGTGTCGTGCCCCCTCCAGCTCTTTGACGGGCTGACTCACCCATAAGCCCGCCAAAGGCTGCGGCCGGGGAGGGGGCATGCCCTGTAATTAGTTTAAATGTAGCTGCACATTAGTCAACACTGGCAATCGCTTTCGTTGCGTTTATTTTTAGTTGTGGCCGCCCGCCCAGCCAGCCAGCGACCCAACCAGGCAAGCAGTCAACCAACACTTTAGCCAACTCTCTCATTACAGACATACCTCGTAATTGCGCAGCTTTCGACTTCCGGTCACATAACACAGGTGCAGCCGCAAATCGTTTGAATTGAAAGCCCCAAACTACTGCTTCAAACAACGAACGTTGCATGCCCTTGCTCACTGACATACTCAATTGCAGCAACAGTTACAGGCAAGAGTTTATGATTTTCTGCTGCGAAAATACATAGTTTTGAATGTGAACCTCATTAGCTATTTATGGATTATGAATATGAACAAATACGATATTAATATGCGTGAAATCTTCTATTCAAATTGTGAACTTTGAGCATATGATTCAAATTTTATCTGATCAACAATGATAGAGAAACAAGTAGGCCATTCCTATTGTTTACTAATTTTAATTAATATCCGAGATCTGTTATAAGCAAATTCGCTGATTGGAATATACATAAATATGTAAATCCCAAATAATACATGTAAAACAACAGTTTATGTGAAAACGATTTGGCGAAGCAGTTTATTGAATGATATCAAAGATTTCAAAACCCAAAATATGCTAACATATTGATCCTGAACTAATTGAGCAGAATTTAAAAAACCTTAATTTTTTTTGGAAAAAATTGTCATTCATAGAGATGCATATAAAAATAAAATAAAATAGAATATTTTATCAATAAAAATAGTTAAGAATATCTACTCTACAAAATAGCTACATATTAGATATTCTCAAGTATTTGTACTAATAAAAATTTCATTGTACAGCATTTTTACATATGTACATATTTCTCCGCCTGCTATATAGAAATGTAAGACTAAAAGCGAAATCGTTATGTTTTTCATGTTAATCTTCAGACGTTGACATTTTATGCAGAATTTCGCCGGGGCTCTAAAAGCTAGGCTAAGCGCTTTGAGCCATAAAACCTAACCTAATGTCATTTAACGACGCTGACGTCGTCGCTGCCGTCGCAGTCGCAGTCGCTGCTCGCGTCAGCGCCGACATTTGGCGCGGCTTCAGCCGAGCGCACAGGTACACACAAGACTTTTTAATGGAAGTGAAAGTTTTTGCGCGAAGCCAGTGTCTAAAAAAAGCATATAAATACAAAAAAAAAAAAAAAAAAAAAAAAAAAAATTGCCCAGCACACATGCCGCATATCTAAATAGTTTTTATTTGCATTTGCATTTTTATATATTTTGTATTTTTCGGGTTTTTGGTTTTTATTGGAGCTTTTAGCGCCAGCAGGCCAATAATGAAAATGAAAATAAATAAACAACAAATTAAGTGTACAATAAAACTGCACATTAACAAATATGCGAAACAGCTGCTGGACTAATGCGTGAACCAAAATATATTTAGAAACAAACGACAGCAAACATTTGCATTTCTTTTTAAACAAAGTTGAATAGAACGCGCAGGAAATTAAATAAAACAATGCGAATGCGAATGCGAATGCGAATGCCAATACGAATGAATGAAAGTTGAGCCATGCCTTATGGTTGTATCAAATGCCCTGTTTATTCAGGCACACTATACTTTAGACTCTAGATATAAATATATATGCACATATACATATATGTAGGCATAAATATTTCAATAATTCGTACGAGAAATTTCAGTTTCATTTGTTTTCGCCATTTGCCGTTTATTTGTTGCTGGCATTTCAGTGGATGCTATGTTTAGATATCT